>NC_051181.1:149118461-149132243 GCF_013339695.2 Rhipicephalus sanguineus | reverse complement strand
TCGCATCATGTTTCGCGCCGCTACAAATTATTGTTTTTCTCAGCTCCTAATGGAGCGATTTGAAAAATTCTTGCGGCATGCTGCTCTTCATTCGGCACACAACAACTTCCAGCGTCTAACTAAAATTTGCTATGTGGCCTGGTGAGGGGCCCTTTAACGAAAATATTCAGTATATCGCCAAAATGACTATCGTGCTTGCTTATCCAAAGTGCGTTAACAGTTTTTTTCTCCTACTAGATTCTGTGAACGGCTGTTCGCATTAAAGTGCCACTCAGGATACGGACAGACCTTCACATAATTTCATGATGAACGAGCCCAAGCCTAGCCTAGCAACGTGAACGACGCAGATGGCGCTCAAGGCATGTGACCCGCACTGTTTAAGTACCGAGCAGTGAAAATTGGCATAGGGCACTCATCTTGAGCGAGGTAACTATCACAACCTGTTCTCTCTTTCCTTAAGCTTAGTTAATGAATTATTGAGTTAGTTGATTTAGGCAATTAACTGAGTGAGTCATAACTTTCTGCTATAGTAGTTACGTCAGTCTTGCGAGGGATCAAAACGCTCTGCCGATAAATAAGAAAAAAGAAGTCTGCTAGACTACAAGCCATGTAGTGAACGCATGAATAAGATAACATGAGAGAGTTAGTGAGCGAGTGGACCTTTTAGCGTGCACTAACCTAACACAGCAATGCATTTTTCACGTGCGCATAGCGCCCGCCTCCGCTTAATTAATACCGATGTTCTGAAAAGAGATTCGCAGTCAAGTCAGTTTAGTTAAAACCGCAGGAAGCTGCGACCGTGCGCCCATCTGTGAACTCATTAATTAAGAGAGGCTATCATTCACTTGCGCAGAGACGGCGCAAAGTGGCGAGGAAAATTAATTAAACCGTCTTGCGTATACAGAGCGAACGCAGGAAGTCGTACTGTAACAATAGCCTTTGATGACTGCTTTGATATACGGCTGTCCGCTATCGATAATGCATACATTTTGTACGAACTGGGCACAAAACATCATTTCTTCTTTCTACACACTATCTTCCTTTATGTTTTTGTTTGCCTTTTCGCATATTGGCGGATACGCTTTTTCTTCCAGTTAGTCGAATCAATGCTCGCCTACCATACCTCGCCTCTAGAATGATCCGCCAGGGTGCGATCAGTCGATAGAAAAACGCACGGTCAGTGACAGGCCAGGTGTGCACTAAGGCAAAAAGAGACTTTTTTACAGCGAAAGCTGTTATAGATCATTTCACCGGCCGTTTTTGGCGCCGTAGTTGTCCGCCGCCGCCGCCGCCGCCGCCGCCGCTGCCGCCGCCGCCGCCGCCGCCGCCGCCGGTGTCCGTAACCAGTATCGCTCGAAATAAGAAAAAAACTAAATAAGAAAAAAATTCCAGGATGGAACGGGGTTCGAACCTGGGCCCTCTGCGTGGGAGCCCAGTATTCAACCTCTGAGCCATCCCGGTGCTTGAAACTGCTTTGTAAAAAGGTTCTATACAGGCTTCATGTCGGGAAGGAACCACATTAGCATATGCAATATAGCGTGGTAGAAAGAGTAAAATAGTGCCAAGCGTCGCACAACGAGAATTCTGTTACAAGGCGTCACACAATGCGAATTGCGCAACGAATAGGTTGTTGAATGCTTCCAACCCATTACAAAGGGCTCTGCCATAATTCTTCATCGTCATCAGGCACATCATCAACAAAGTGCGCGTAATGCCTTACATGCGTTTAGCAGGTACCACGGCTCTCCCTAGAATGACGAAAATGGCACAGTGCCTGCTGCCCTACTTCTCAAAAATTACAATGATTTATAGCGTAGTGGGTTCCTCGCAAGTGCACTTGTATTGGTTGGCAAGGAAGCCCATAAGCGCATGATCCATTTCCTCGGGGTCCCAGTAAAATTTCAATGATTTATAGCAAAGTGGGTTCCTCGCAAGTGCACTTGTATTGGTTGCCAAGGAAGCCAATAAGCGCATGATCCATTTCCTCGGGGCTTCAGTAAAATTACAATGATTTATAGCGTAGTGGGTTGCTCGCAAGTGCACTTGTATTGGTTGCCAAGGAAGCCCATAAGCGCATGATCCATTTCCTCGGGTCTCAGTAAGTTATTCGCCCCCCCCCCCGTCTCTCTCCCACGTCAACGTATGTTAGACAGCATGACGGGAGAGGGAAATAGCGACCAGGCGTCACCCAATGCAAATTACATAACTGGTGGGCCGTTTAAAGCTTCCAAACCACTACAAAGGGCTGGGTCGTAATTCTTCATCGTCATCAGTTGTCGCGTCAACAAAGTGCACATAATGCCTTACAGACGTGTAGCTAGTGCGTCGCTTCTCCGCAGAATGACGAATAATGTCTTAGTAGGTGCTTCCCAACTTCACAAAAGTTGTTATTTATGGCGTAGTGGGTACCTTTCTAGTGTACTTGTATTGTAGCCCCAAGAGAGCTTAGAACGGGCTCTAGAAACGCCGCTCTTCAAGCTTTCGCTGTGCCTGTGCTGCGGTTTCAGCGCAGGCCTGGCGTTTTTTTTACTTGTTTGTATTTGTGTTTGTGTAAGTCAATATTCCATGCATGCTGTCTCTATCTTCTTTCATTGATTGAAGCCGGACCGCTTTTACTGTGCACTCTTTGTCCGAGGTAGGAGGACTAGCGAGCTTCGCACATACGGTCGAGCTGTCTCATAAATACACGCAATAACAAAAGAAAAAGAAGTATCGGCAACAGCTTGGCACAAACAAATTCGCTGACAGTCGAAACAGTGAGTGAAGCTTTCGCATTGGCTGCGCCGTTACCGTGGATGCAGCCGTGCAGCAAATGGAAAATAGGAGACGTACCATAAGGAAAGGTAGATAGTGCTTAGGAGCATTTTATCGCCAGACCCTGGAGCGGCGTGTACGAATCGCAAAGGTTGTGTGTGTGTGTGTGTGTGTGTGTGTGTGTGTGTGTGTGTGTGTGTGTGTGTGTGTGTGTGGTGTGTGTGTGTGTGTGTGTGTGTGTGTGTGTGTGTGTGTGTGTGTGTGTGTGTGTGTGTGTGTGTGTGTGTGTGTGTGTGTGTGTGTGTGTGTGTGTGTGTGTGTGTGTGTGTGTGTGTGTGTGTGTGTGCGCGCGCGCGCGCGCGCGCGCGCGCGCATATTTTGTCGCTTATTCTTTGTGATAGGGAATGTTACCGGGGCAATCCAAGAGACCTTTGGCCTCACGCACAGAGCTTTGGGCCGAATTCCCAAAACTTCGGCAGATCCAGCGGGCACGTGCTTTGGCGCGAGCCAATGGGGCCGTGAACTAAGGGCTTCACCCAACGAGGACGATCCTTTAGGCCCGCATAAACAGTTTTTTTCTCTCTCTCTTTCGTAAATTGAAGCTCGCATTGGTCAGCTGCCTTCTATAATTATATGTCCCGCGTCGTGATTGGCAGAAATACTCTCTTACGAAAATTTTTTCAGCGATCGAATTTCTTACAAGACACCAATAGTGTTAGTTGTCTTCTTTCTTGTACATTTAATTGGCACAATACAGCTAGGTTGTAACGCAAAGCAGTCGTCTCTTTCCAGAGTTTTCTCGGTTCTCTCTTTCGTAACAATGGAAACAAGCAATATGCTGCATTTTACACTTCTATTTGTCATGCCGGCCCGCCATCGTGAAACTGGCGACGATGCGTCGTTATTTCCATTTTATGGCCGTTACGTACGAGCGTGGCGCTGACACGGCCTCGTTAGGTGCTCCTACTTTTTCTTAGCTCTGGTCGTTTCGGTTGTAGAAGCACAGCACTCTCCTCTGTCCCTCTCTCCTCTCGCGTCTCCGAGATATGGCGTACGCTTTGCTTTCTGACTTTTTTCTTTTTTTTCTTTCTAGGTAGCGCTTCCTTTTCTTGCGTG
The DNA here is from genome assembly GCF_013339695.2 of Rhipicephalus sanguineus. Taxonomy (NCBI): domain Eukaryota; kingdom Metazoa; phylum Arthropoda; class Arachnida; order Ixodida; family Ixodidae; genus Rhipicephalus; species Rhipicephalus sanguineus. The sequence continues at coordinate 149,128,373 of NC_051181.1, read as the reverse complement.
TGACTTATTAGCCATTCAAGGCCTGGAGAATCCCTTCAGAGATTCATTCTAACATTAATCAGCTCGTGTACGCTTTTGTACTAAAGAATTCACTGGTTACTTCTTCTTTTATGTCCTGTGCAGAGATAGCGAAGCTATAATGCTCGTTCGGATAACCTCGCCGACTTTCTTATTCTAGCCTCTCCTGACATCTCTACTTAGTCATTCTTTACAGGCCACGTCCGACGTAAAGAGATTCGCATGCATGAGTATTTTCTCACAAACGAACGGCGAAGTTCGGATAGCTTTACTAGAGTGACAGCAACGTTAGTTAGCGGTACCCTTAGCTTGCCTGAGGTACTTACTGCGTTTCATGCACGTACGTGACGTAGTAAGTGCGAACAAACCAAAGATTTAGTGGGTGGACCTCCTCGTGTCGATGGCGCTTTGCACTTCTTTTGCCACCGATGAGAAAAAGACATGGCTTGTTGTGTCTTGCAAGAGTCTTTGTTTTCGCTCCGCACAACATAAGGGCTGGCACATCCTTCTTTAAATTGTACGTATTCATAAGAAGTACTGCTTAAATGGCTGCGCATGAAACGAAACCATCTTCCAGACAAGTAACATTGTGCCTCTTTTCACAGCTCCCCGCGAATTTGCGTCTTTACACTAATAGACCACATTGGGCTTCACGAACTACAGCAACGCTGTCAATATATCTAATGTGGGTGGGTGGCCCATGCGTTAGCCTAATTGTCAAGCTAAAGAGAATAACGCGCGACACATGATTGCACAAAAACCTTTCCTCGAACTGCACGGGAAGTTGCTGCCACTGGGAGCGCTCTAATCACTCGCGACTGTCGTTGTAACGACCACCGTATTGGCGCACACCGATTACTCTCTCGTCGAAAGCGCTGCAAGACCGCACAAGATCATTTGCGGCGAAACACGCCTCCATACACCTTTTGAAGTTTTCACGAGGCCTATATGATGGCCTCATTATCCCTTATGAGCGGTACAGATGCTGCAACCTCTAATTGGGCCAAACTCTTGCAGAAGTATTGTGAATAACCCGCGTTTCAGAAGCCAGAATAATGCATAGCCGCTACAGACACAGCTAATTGGTTACTGCGGGAATAAGCTAATTTATATGCGGAGCCGTAGTGAAGCAACCCACTGGGTGCGTGGCGGCCTCGCCGCAGTATTGATGGTGTGGTCTATCAGCATACTGTAATGGCCTTGGCGTGAAGTTCCGTTCTCTGCATCGTGAGGGAATGACCCTGTAAGTTCATTCGTAAGGACATTCAAGAAGTGGCCGGTTTTTGCGCTTCCATGAGTGCATCGAGATAATTCGAACAAAGCTGCTACTATACCCGGTTTCAATATATGAGGCTGCTTTGGAAGGGTTTCTATTATAAACGCTGTGTAGTGGCATGCAGTGTCAACGTTCGGGCTGGGAGTATATTTGCATTGTAGACAGAAGAAATCGAGTTTAGACCGGCGGGAATACGCCAATCCCGTCTTGTTGTGGGGCTGAGTTCATGGCGTTTCCGAAAAAGTGATCCTCGAGACAAACATAACGTGATGACTTGTTTGAACATCAGTGATTTATTTGTACCAGCGGCCACGGATGTACATATATGCAGGCGTATGTGACCAATCTTCTGTAGTCGAATACAACTTCAGAAGTCGGCGGCATTTCCTTCTCAAAGGCGGATACACACAAGCATGCACCAATGGGCACGCACGCCAGGCTGACGTCATGAGCCAGACGCAGGTAGGAAAACATAGCTGAGTGCATGAGTGGGACTATTTCTTTAGTAGCGGAGGCAATCGGCTGCCGCGCTTCGATCGTCTGGGCGGGGCCTCTCCGGACTGCTTAGGTTGTATCCGACTGTAGATACAACCACATGTCGTCACTTATATGGTGTAACCGTGCCCAGTTCATTACGAGGATTTTGTAGCCATTCTAAAAAGACAGGGCGTGCAAACACGGACACAAGAAGGAAGTCAGGACACCACCGTGTTTGCACGCCCTGTCTTTTTAGAATGAATACTTACCAACTAGCTCAGCTCTCTGTTATTCTAAGCTTCATTTGTAGCCATCCTGTGGTAACCGAAGGAGGTAGCCTTTTTACAAATAGCAGTACATACTTCGTACTAAATATGCTCTTAACTACAAAAACCAACCCCACCGTAAATCACCGTCCTCCTTCAGATTGCTTCTCGGCTAACTGTACGCCTCCGTTTGCAACTGTCATGGAGGACTCACGAGGGAGTATCATGGCAGCACAATCTGCCGAACACGTCGCCGCTCCGCATTCCTTTGGTCTTTAGAGGGCCGCGTTAATGTCGCGCATACTTTTCGGGCTTCCAAGAACTACGCGTTCTTTGGTGGCGCAACCAGTCGGCACCACTCGTGTCCGCCCGGCGCCAGGAAGTTCCGTTTATCGCCGCTACGCCGGGTAATGCGGCGGCTGGCGGAGAAGTAGAGTAATCGTTACACTCCCACCCAGCGAAAACGAGCACGCCCGAAGATGCACAAGGCTGGAGGCCGAGTTCGCGGTGCCGAAACTTCAGCGAATTGCTACTGCTCATTTGTGCTATGGCCAGCTTAGGTAACGAGCAATGAGAAGAGCAAATAATCCGGCACAATCACGCCCCCCCCCCCCCTTTACGCCACACCAGCCTTCCGAATTCTTCGTCTAATAAGGTGAGTTCTAATCAGGTGGCGTAGGGCACGGTTTGTTGGTGATCACTGGGAGAGGTCTTCGTCCTGCAGATAGACTGACGATGGTGCACATGAACGTACGCAAGCTAGAGCTATACAGTTGCATTTATACCAGTGCCACAGTGGTGCATCGCATTGCATACGTAGAGAAGTGAAGAAAACGAAGATGGCTTTCGTTTTGGAGTCGTCTTAGGCAAATGCATACGGCACCGTGTGACTTGCTGCCAGACGCCGCACTGGAAGGCTTAATATGACCAAGGACTGCTTCTGGGTGGAAAGCCCAGCGGTCCGTCGCCGGCGCTGATTGGTTTGCGTGTCGTGCCACCCCTCAGCTTCCGGCAAGAGCACGATCCCTGCGTCGTTATACGATTACTTATGCGGGACGCGCTCGCACATGGTGGACAATCCCACCCTATTCGAATTGCGGCTTGTTGTACTCTCTCCGTGTAGTGCTCATCTCTTCTCGGCGTTGTTAGCTTCCTTTCTCCTGTTTTGCCTCCTCGGGAAAAAGAAATCGAAGACCGTACAACGCGGAAGGGGTAGCGACGTCGAAAACTCCGCGTCTTGGAAGGAGAAGGAAAGCGCCCCGATCCGGCGTTCAATGCAGCTGTTGCCTCATGCTTGGTCATTCTCGGATATTCTTTCGACAACTAATTCCAAGGCTGTTAAATTCCTTCCAATTGATAATTTTTTGGTATTTCCTTTGTAATTTATTTCCACAAACTGAAACTCAATCTGACACGGAAGCTTTCTGTTGCGCAACAATGTTCCGCAGGCGTGCAATTTGCGAACAAAAGTTGGAAAGATATAATAAGCGAGGGGGGGGGGGGGAGGGGGGAGGTAAGACGCGCGAGTCGCTTGCGCTTCTATAGTCGGGGCCGGGCACAATTTGACTGCTCCTGCTCTCTAGGCTATGGGTTCCCGAGCTGCTGTCGTATTTCGAAAACTCCATTGCATGGCGCCTGTACGTTGCCGCGTGGGCTCAGAGCTTCATTCCACGTCGCTATGGTTTCAACTAGGTTTTTGCCTCCACATTCTTAGAAAGTTCTATGCATTCCCCGTAATGTAGGGGCAAGAGTTTTGCTGCATATCGCCACCATCGAAATGCGACCGAATTGGCCGAGAACAGAAGCCGCTTCCTCGGGCTCAGAAGCGCTACATCTTAGCAGCTGAGCTACCACGCCGAATCGTAGAAACACAACTATGTGAAGCAATTATCTTTTTATACATTCATTTATTTCGTTGCTAGTTTTCGTTACTTGTTATACTGTAAAGCTTTTATAGAGTATATCACCAGTTTACATTAGAAATGCTTGTCGCAAAACCAGCAACAAAGTAGGCGGCTGCAGCGGCGCAGAGAAGTGATTCCGTCAAATGGTCGCGCTCAGTTATTTCTGAAGCTTGTCTAAGCACGCTTACATCAACATGTAAAGGTTTTTGAAGCAAATCTGTCGCTACTGCCTCAAAAAACGACGTGGTGTTTATGGGGGTTGTGGTTACCAGGGTATCCTAGGCGTCATACACTAAAAAGAAAGATTATATTAACGTGCAGTTACTTCTGCCAGACAAGTTGAACGGAAAGTAGCTGAATAATAATCGTTTAACAGCAAACAAAATGTCATTTGCAGTCCCTCGTGCGGTACTTTTTTTACCTTGTGATGCATTAAGCTAAGCCCTATGTGTGCTTGGTGTTTATGGGGGTTGTGGTTACCAGAGTATCCTAGGCGTCATACATTAAAAAGAAAGATTATATTAACGTGCAGTTACTTCTGCCAGACAAGTTGAACGGAAAGTAACTGAATAATAATCGTTTAACAGCAAACAAAATGTCATTTGCAGTCCCTCGTGCGGTACTTTTTTTTACCTTGTGATGCATTAAGCTAAGCCCTATGTGTGCTGCAAGGCAGTAAGGCTAAAAGACAATTATGCCACCGTCTACTCAAGGTACACTGGAGAGTCCGGCCACCTTCACCAAATTTGGGGCAGTGGCACAAGAGATGTTCAGTAGTCTCTACACAGTTGCAGTTTTCGCGCACGGATGAATGGCACATGGATGCCATGCCAATGTAGACTCGATGATCGGCCCTTTAACGAAAAAAAAAAAAAGATCTTGGCAGCCTGGTCGTACAGCACATTAGCCCAGAAAACCGCACAAGCCCTCCTGCAGTACATGAAAGCAACTTCATTGAGCGACCGCCGGTGAAACTCGGCACTGTGTGTGGGATGTAAAATGTGTCTCTCCTCCTCCTCTCTCTCTCTCTCTGTTACTCCCTAATTATCCTCCCCATGTGTAGGGTAGCAAAGTGGACGTATAGTCTAGTTAACCTCCCTGCCTTTCCTATATTCCTTCTCTCTCTCTCTATGCCACCGTGTCTCTGACGCTCGCCATTGCGGTTGTGCCGTGTTCTTCCTTTCCGAGAAGGGGGAGGCAGCTATTCTCTACTAAGCATTTGTCTTAGACGATAGTAAAAAAAATAATTACTACAGCTTCTTCCGGCGAAGTTCTAGGTCCGAGAGCAAACCCAAAAGCTTCGGTGGCGCTGAGGAAAAGCAGAAAAGACAACGTCCGGCCAGTGCCGCAACCAAATAACAAGATAACAGCAAGTTCAAAACCACAGGCAAAGGGACATTCACCAGGAGACAGAAAGTAAAAAAAGTGCCTACAGTGAGGCGCTAGTCGTAAACATTCCTGTCTCCACCATACACTTTAATCACTCACGTGGACAACTATCAGGAACTTTCAGTAACGTGAAACAAAAGAAAGAGCAAAGATGCCGAGAACAAGTAAATACATAAATAGACAGATGCCCGCAACTGAGAGTGGTCGGTCAGCGACCGCGTAAGTGGTTATGGTTACTTAAATTTACAGCAGATAGCTAAATATTTAGACAATTTACAACCGGCAGCGAAAATTTACAGCAGGACAAGGTTACTTCATCACTTTTTGAAGATCTACATTCTACACAAACAAACTACGGCCCTGCTAAAATGCTGTTTACTGGCGTTTCTGGCAGATGCTTTGTTGGCGCATGCATATTTATCTCGCTGCTGCTTTTACGCACGAACTTGGCATAGCTGGCGCTGAAAGCAACGAGAAGGTTTTCCCTGTTCTTCAAGGCAAGAGGTGTCTGCTACGACTTGAAAACTTAGTTAGCTTTTTCACCTGTTAGTTGCATACAATAAATAAGTCCCACATCACTTAGGAGTTAAATAAATTGCGGAGGGCGGAGCATTCAGAGAAGGGTGTTTCAGCTCCACTAACGTGAAACCTGTGGAGGGGCCAAGCATGCAGTGTGGGCCGGTGTTTCTTAAAGCAAGATCACCGCTAACGGGCAATGAAAGACAGAAGAAAGATAAGACACAGAAACCCGCAGTCCACTTTTAGTTAACGTGCACGCTGCGAATCTTTATTGTTCAACTACGCACAAGAGAAATCTTTCACCGGCACTACATTACAGGTCAAGATCCAGTGCCTATATATACGGGGTGCCTATATATACGGGGTGCCTATGTATACAACTTTTGTGCAGCGCGAGCAGTCGGTTTTTTCAATCAAGAAACTCGCTAGCCGACGCTGCCTGCATCGGCGTTGCCTCTCGCGGGCGAGGGCGCGTTCTCGTTCCTTGCGAGCTGGTAGTTCAGCGTTCATCGCAGAAAGAGCGTTTCCATAGTCAACGCGCGCCGTTCGCTCTCTCTCGCCACACGGCGAGTGCTGGGGCGGTTGCGCCCTTTCCTGCGCTCAAGCAAATGGACCGTCACGACAGCAGACGGCGATGCACGCCGAGACCCTAAGGTGCTTCGCCCCTAAAAGTCACAGTTTTGCCGCAAGGGCGAAGCAATGAATGCGATAGGAACTAATTAGAACTTCACACGAAGACTTGCAGCGCGCCGCTCAAGTGTAAATGACGCAGGAAAAGTATGCACACAGGACGAACGCGAACGGTCACAGCTCGACACATGCAGCGCGCTGCTCAAACACAAAGAAGGACGCTCGAAAAGAAAGCACAGATATACACAGGATGAGCACGAACAAACAAATGTCACAGTTTTCACTTCGTGTTTGAGCAGTGCACTACAACCCAACGCTCTCAGATATTTTTTTTTTTTCTTAAAAGTAAGGCGCGTGGAGTGACTTCTCCGTGTCTCCTCCCGCGTGGTGGCGTTTGACGCTTTTTTTACGCGGCGTTGCACATCGCGAGTGCATACAGAAAATGGGCCACTTTTTAGTGCGCGTCTCAAGGGCAGTTTTCCCACTGAATCAAAATCTAGGGGCGTTGCTTTAAAGCGCACCCTTCGGGCAATCTCGCTGGTGATACTGCAGACACTGAAGCGCCTCCGAGCTCTGCGTACCGCCAGCGGTCGATGGTGTTTATGAATAGCTCGCCATTAGTATTCCAAAGAACATACGGTGCGTGGCCTAGTTGTGTTGTCTAACGCGCTGTGCTGCGGAGCAAGGGGTCGCAGGTTCGAAGCCCGATGGCGCGCTTCGGAAAGTTTTTCTTCTGATTTTATTTTTCTTTCTGGCTTTTATTTTATATATACTTGGATTAACTCCTTGGATTAACTGTGTTTCGTCGCACTGCCGAAGCGGATCTCAGAGGCGACGTAGAAAGAAGCGCGTGGTTGAGACCTGCTCCGCCAGGTGCCGCAACGATCCCAGCTCCTCACAAGAAAACCGCATGCTCTTTCAATGAACTCATTAACTTAATTTTCATTACTTACCCTTACAGCGAAGTGACCCTTATCCTAAGTGAACTTATGCTCCGATATCATATGTATCCAATATAACTCAACTTGAGCCTCATCGATTTCGTACCAGTTTTATTTTTAGAAGACCTTTTATGATTATTCGCAAAACCGAAAGTAAGTGCTCGACCGGAAGTGCGTGACAAAAAACAAGGGCGTCACTCGGTGCTTGTGCCACCAAAAAAAAAAGAAAAAAAAAAGAACAGCATACAAAGGTAACATATATGCTTTTGCCATAGCGCTTTCAAAATGTTTGACCCAAGCGCTTCAAGAAAACATGAACAGCATTTTGAATATAAAGGAAACACTTCCAGAATGAATTGAAAGAACTTCGTAAATATAGGCCACGTGCAGGCACAAGCTGCTGTACTAAGTTACGTATAGCGCTGAGCCAACAGAATGAAGAATTCCAGAGGGAGAAACTGCATTCGTTTTCGCTCCCATGAGATATCCGTGAAGCGAGGCCCTCCGAGCCTTCGCTTTCCCTATAGCACCGATAGAGCATAGCAGATAAGATCGATCGCGCATTCAGTTGCTGCGCTTTGCAAAGGAAAAAAACAATAAATGTGGCGCAAATACTTTATCAAGCTCCCTTTTTCTTGTTTTTTCTTAGCAAAATTGGCGCGCGTAGCCGCATCCATAATCTTCGTCCCGCAAATTGCAACTCTTGCGGACGCTTGGGGGGCAATGTTGTAGAAGATAACAAATCAACGAAGAAAAAATAAAACACGGAGCTTGCAATAAAGTTATTCGCGATTTATTCGCGTAGCACAAAATCAACGTCAGCAGTAAAGAAAGCAAAGGCCGTGAACATCGATCTAGTAGCGCCAACACTGTCCAGTTTTTTTTTTTTTCGCCTTCGCTGCAGCACACGGTGCAGTCTACACAGGCTCAACAGATCCACGCAGCACAGCGAAGGGCACAGCTGAAGTGCTCGAAAACGAAACACTGACTTCACAGTGACTCGCATAAAAGAAATCAAAAGAACGGTGGGCATCTATGGTTCATCAGAATTGGCCCCGTTGCAAAGTATAGAGGTGTTCACACGTCATAAACAGTTCGCATGCATGGAAAAATTTCCCTGAATTTATTTACTCCCTTTACTTACATATAGTAATCAATGTTGCGTACATTATCACAATCAAACTGTATCTGCCACTGCGCACGTTCCCCTCAAAGCGAAGCGCGTTGTATCTTTCGCTGTGGAGGACCGAAAGTTCCGGAAGAGCGAGAAGGCGAATTCGATTCGATAAAGCATGAAACAGTAAAGATCAGAAGACAACAATTAAAAAGATGGAGGAGACCTTAATTCATTTACGGGGCAGTGGCACTCGCACGTGGGCGTTCGTGAGCCCTTGCGTATTCCTTGGGTTAACTTTAAAAAGGGAAATTTTTTCGAGGGGCTCGCTTCTCTGTGAGACACGACCAAATAAATGTAACAGACAATTAGCCTAGAGAAAGCATAATGGACACTTATTGCTGCCATTTAACTTTAGTGTAGCAATAATAACGTAAATTGAAAAAAAAAAATTAAGGTGGACGAAAAATCACCCTTTCCGTCGGCGGGATCTGGGCCCACAACCTTCGAAATACACGTCCGACGCACTACCAATTGCGCTACCTCAGAAGGCGCTTATCCGTTCACTTCGTTTGGGTATTTCTGCATGTGTAATCTCTGGCAGTGTTAGCCAGTGCTGTCTCAGTCGGTCGGTCGGTCGGTCGGTCGGTCGGTCGGTCTTCTTGAACATCCTTAGCTCCTCTTTTCTAACCTGTACCATGTTGCTCAGAAAGAGATCCTACAGATTCACAAGACGGCGACAAGAATAAAATGAATAAAATATAAACGCACGTACCGCGCAGCACGCATACACACATTCACAAATGATCTTGGCAGTTATTCATGACAATATAACTGCCTATATTGACAGCTAGTTTAGTGCGGAAGGGGCAAAGGACATCTCGCTACATAATGGTATTACATGACACTTCCTATTTCGTTCCGTTGTCCCTACATGCGACGGCTTCATATCATCAGTCATAGCAGCCCAATGCCGACGAACGTCAACGCTATAAATATATGTCAAGCGAACCAAACAAAAGAAAGAAAGTTTCAAGAATTACGTTTATATACTGGACATAAGAGCGACTTAGAGTGGTAAAATAAGCGGAGAAGATGCGAGCGATAAAGAATATATAGTGGCAGCCAGTTTCGCAAGAAAAGGAGACGCCATAACATGACGGAATCGAAAAAAACGACTGAAAACGAGCAAGAGAGGCCAGGGGCATTTATGCATGACTGCACACGCTGCTTCTAATGGGGTTAAGGTGTTTGCAGCGGCGCCGGCTACGGTGGATTCGCAGCATGAACGCATAATAAAATATTTGTGGACGCAACTGAGACAAGCAGAAAACACGAGAAGACGGAGTTCAGGTTTTCTTGCTTGCCTCAGTTGCGC
>NC_051181.1:148938057-149118361 GCF_013339695.2 Rhipicephalus sanguineus | reverse complement strand
CACTTTGCGCGCCCAGTAAGGAAAGGAGCGACAGGTTGAAGGTAAATGTTCCTAATAATTAAGACCATACCTGTCGATCTCTGGGAACAGAAGCCAATCGCGCATTCGGCCAGCTTCAGTGCAGCTGGCATTAGTATAAATAAGCAAAGGAATTATCTGCTGCCAAAGTGCTTTGACACGCTTCTTTGGATATGCACATAAAGCCCTTTTGTGTATACGTAAGCATATGTTGATGCAACCACACGGAGAAGTGATGCTGACAAAAAACTGTCGATTCATGCATCAGCTTCCCACCTGTCGCGTTGCAGCACAAATAAATCTTGTATTTAAATGGGTAAATGTTTGGTTATTTTTGTTTTGTGTAGCCACGTGAGGGCATATATTTACGTCCTGCGCATGTGAAAAAAAAAATAATTTGAGAGAGAACACTTGTGTTCGCGAGTCTTCGTGAGTCCCGTGTACCGGCGCTGTTTCCTGATATGAAGCGGGCCAAGAAGCTCAAGTTCAAACCTTTTAAAGTACATTTCCTCTATGCTCTCGTCATATTCCGTGGCGCGGTTTCATAATCGATATATCACCTTGGCTATCTCTTTTCTTTCTTCATAATCATAATTTACGGTGATCCAAGTATACGTGCAATGATTCCTGAAATGTTGAGTGTACCTGGTGGCGTGTTCGCAGTTGGGGTTCCGGTGCTAACCCCTGGGGCCCGAGAAGGAGGACATGTTCTCGAAACCGACGCACTACGACGGTATGCTCGAGATCGTCGGCGTCACTGGGGTCGTCCACATGGGCCAGATCCAGAGCGGGCTGCGCAGCGCCATCCGCATCGCGCAGGGGGGACACGTGAGCGTTTATTCGCTCCTCATTCGTCCATGCGCCAACATGGCGGTCACCGTGTCGGTAGCCAATCAGCGGTGTCGCAGTGCCGGTACAGTGATTGTTGAGCGGTCGTGGTGAGCTTGCTCCGGCCTGTTGAAATAGTATGACAGCCGCAGCGGCCATGTTCATACGTGATAACGTCATTCAACGCACAGAGTTGTCACACACAACACCACACACACACACACACACACACACACACACCCACACACACGCAACACACACACACACAACACACACACACACACACACACACACACAACACACACCACACACACAAACACCCACACACACACACACACAACACACACACACACACACACACACACCACACACACCACGTTCCTTGAAAAGGAACGTTATGTTAGGTGTCCTTTGTGGGGTTTCAAAATATCAGGTCGGTCCCTGCCCGCGGCAAAGCTATCTTTTCGTCCACTTTTCTTTCTTCCCATTACCTTACATTTACAACTAAAAACATCCCCTATACTTTCCTTGGCATATGTCTGTTAGTTTCATTATATATATATATATAATATATAATATATATATATATATATATATAGATATATACAACGTTCAAGGACAGAGCCCGAAATGAGCAAGCCTCCCATGTGCAGCCCCTCTGAAAGTACGTCACCGTCATTCTAACGTCCGTGCACAAACAACGCTTCGAAGAATCGTCCAGAATGTACCGCAGCACGCGCTGCGCCAGTTGAGCTTAAAGCCCTCAATTCACTGTCTTCCCGCAGTGACATCATCAAGTCGTCAGGCAGCGCCAGAATCGGGCGCCCAACCGTAGCGCTCTTCTCAATGTGTGTGGCAGCATTTCGCTTGCCAAATATTTGAAGTACTTTGAGCTAATCTCGTCGTGGTAGACAGTCGCTTCTGCGCTTTCTACAGCATCTAGGCTCTGCTTTATAGCCATACAGCGTTTTTTGATCGCTCCACGTGCCATGGACTGATCTTCCTGTTCGTTATATGACCACCTGATAACATACTCTGAAATCAATATCAGCGTTCGGAATGCAGCACGCACTCTTCATTGTGATAATATTACACATGATAGCGTTCCATTTCGCGCGCATGCGCGAACAAACGTAAGATCTTGAGCAAAAAGAAAAACAAAAATCAGCAACGCGAGTTATGGTTGAGAAGTTGGCTTTCCCTCATTATGTGTCTTATTGTGGAGAAGACAACGTTAGGAGAAAATTTCCTGATATGATTTTATATATAATTGCTGGGGTCTAACGTCCCAAAACACGATAAGATTTGCATGCGTGTAGCACATGTAACTTGTCGAGACGACCACGTGTGGTATGACGTGCCGTTATCTTGTCCTTAAGGAGTAATCGTAATCTCTCATGCGTGTGGCTCCTTTATGTAGTGCTGCGATACCAGTATATCTTAGGTTTTGAAGGAGACGCGCATATCGGCGTGGCATGTCATTCGTTACAGGAGACTATCTGCCACTGATCGATAAAGAAGGCAAGTAGGTGGAATACAGGTGGCGATTATTTTTTGTGAACAAGCTCAGCCCTGCAGTGTTCATTTTTTTTTTACTTTTATTTAGACTGCCCTTGTGCCCCTTGCTGGGACAGTGCATTTCCACTATCGGTGCACTCATCATTGGACGCGGGACGCTTCAGTTGACAGCTCTGTTTCTTCCATCTCGACTTTCAGTTGCGGATACGGCTAAACACAGAAATGCCCGTTCAAGTAGACGGTGAGCCTTGGATTCAGGGGCCCGGCGAAGTCGTCGTGCTCCGATCGGCCTTGAAGGTAAGCCCCGTGGTCGATGCTTTGCACGTTCGGCCTGAGAGTGTTCCACGGACATGTACTACAGCTCGCGGTGTCCTTCGAACCTTTGGAAAATGTCCGCTTAAGAACAGAACAAGGCAACGGAACGCAATGCGGCAGCTGAGACTTCTGCAGCTAACGTTCTCTGAGTGATTCGATTAAAAGGAAAAAGCACGTCGCACGAGAACAAACCTTACTCTGGTTGTTATGTGGTTATGGGAATCGCAGATTCAATTTTAAAAGACAGCTGCTCAATGTGTACGCTATAGATATTGCTAAAGACGATCCAAAGCATTCGTCTTTGCGTATAAGCGCAGTAGAAGCCGTGGAACACTCTCACCGTAATCAGAATTGCCGAGCATTTTTTTTAAACCCTACTTTCGCAGTAGAGGTTTGGTGTATGTAGAAACAGCATGCCAACTTAGTCCTATCCTGCGGCTGCCTGTAACACCAAAGTGGTTTGGCACAGTGTTGAAACTCTTAACATCGTTTGTAGAATTACTTTGCACATCGTAAAAAAAGATCTATTGATCTGCGTTAGGCAACAGCGGATGACTTTACGGGTATGATAATTATAAAGTTAAGCAACACCAACCAGTGGTAGAATCGTTGTTTGACTAAGAGTGCCCTTTTTCGCCTTTGTGCTAAATCGATAGGCTATTGCTGCAGATTAGGAAGGGTGTACTGAGAACTCGTAGCTTTGACACAGCTGTCGTTGAGTAACCTTTGTTGGTTTTGTTTGATGCGTTATTCGAATGGTTGATTGAATCCTTGCCTGCCTTGCACATCCTATGTATGCTTCCCTGAGAAACACAGTGAGCATGTGTCGTGAATGTTCCCGTAGTCAGTATGTCCCTTTCTTTTTTGTTCACATTCGAAAATTTTTTTTCTTAATTTTAACTCTTAACTACACCACACACCCTTCCCAGGTCCCAGAACAAGTACAAACGTTTTTCTTTTTTTTTTTCAATCTTGCTAGAACTGACAGCGCACGTGACGACACATTATTCATGCGCGCGAATTCAGGCACAAGCAATTTATCGTATCAATGGCAGTTCCCCTAGGTGACTGACTTGCTCATTGCGGAAACTAAGCATAACATATAAATAAAAGTGGCGACCAAGAAACAGTTACATTAACCCGAAAAGTCTACTGCAGTTGTTGCTAAAATGACGTGGTAAATGTTTAGAGCGTAGCAACGCCATACTTCATGTTGCTTATGGACTAGTATTAATTGCTAGCGGCTAACTGCCTGCACATTATATACGCCTGTGCTGTTGCTGAACATGTCAAGGCTCACCGTCCACGAAACTTGCTTCTGTGTGCCTGCCTCACGTTAGGTTTCAATGCAGACGGCTTTGCACTGTTTATAGAAAGCCATTCGAACGCTAAACATGTCAGTCTCTTTGCTGTGCCCGCAATGTTTCCCGAGTGTCGTAGCTCCCTAGTTGCGAGGACAGCAAAGAACGACACCACGATAGTACGATTTCGTGATTTCACGGTACAGGTGAGCTTCGTACAGAACACGCCCCTGGAGCAGCACCCGACAGTCATGAACGCAAAGTATGTGTTTGCTGCAAGGCAGGCTCGTAGTAACACTCGTAGTATACGGAAGTTCACAGAACCTGTATGTAGTACGCCGGTGAGGATGGAAGCAGGAATACAGTTTGTGGTGCTTCGAAAAATTTTGCTTTATTTTTTTCTTTCTGCTTGATTCTGTGCCACCATTGAATGTATAGCTGAAGCACTCGCACACATTTTTTGCTTGCCGCCAAAGGGCCGTACTCGAAACCCTCTCACTCACTTTTCTTTCCCTCCCCTTTTTCTCCTCCCCACCCGCTTCTCTTCCTCACCTCCTTGTTTCACGATACGTCGGCTCACCGTTCCGTTCCGCCCCACCTTTTCTCGCCCCGTCCCAATTCTCGCTTCCTCGTCTCTCCCGTTACACCGTCTACGCTGCGTCGGATTCGAACCTGCGAACCAAAAAAAAAAAAAAAAACACTTCATCTTGCGCTTTCCTGTCGTACACAAAATACAACAACGACGACGATGAATCGGCATAAACGCGCTCGCCACGACGGACACGTTTCAAAAAACAAACACGAAACGCCAAACAACGAACGCAACACACGCGTGCATTGCGGCGCAAACGTCTTCAGGCCACCATGCTCAGGAAAAGCAAGATGAAGCGACGCAACACGGAGCCATGCTGGCCTCGTCGATGCGGCGAGTAAGTCCTCCGAAGACTGACGAGGCGGGCAGCGGCCCCGGCACAAGACGACGACGACGGCGTCATCAGCGGCGGTAGCCACCACCAACGCCGGAAGTGGCGGCGGCGACGAGCGCCGCAGTGCAGCCGCCGCCGCCGCAGCATCAGAGTCAGTGGGGGCGATCTCGCCCGTGGTGGCGGAGAAGCCAGCGGCCGGAGGCATCGGCCGCCGACGCGACGCGAACCCGGTCGCCCACGCGTGGTGGCTGGCGTTCTTGCACGCCTGCTGCTGCGGCGCCGCATACCTGCTCGGACCGAGAGAACAGCAACGCTCTCCGCGCGACGACGGCTGATGGCCGCCCGGACCTCTCTTTTACACATTCTTCCCTCTCTCTCTCTCCGGATAGTGAGGAGGGAGAGGGGTGGCCGAGGTTGTGAAGGGAGAGGGACGATGCACGGGAACCCGCTGACGCCGTATCGCCGCCGCCGCCGATTGAAAATAACGGCCCATGTCGAGCTCCTGTCGATGCTGCTTCGCTTTGACCCCCCTGCGCGCGGGGACGGCCGTGCGCTTCTCCGTCGCTGAGAGCTCGCAACGTGAGACGACGGAAGGAGAGACGCCGCCGCTCACATGTTTCTCACTCTCTTTCCTCAAATCTGTTCTCGGTCTTATTCTCGGCCTTGTTTTGTACGACGAGGACGATTTCAGTCTTGTCGAGCAACCCCCGCCACGCAGCCTCACTCACTACGACGACAACGCAAGGCTTGCTGGAACCCGTCTCGGTTTTCTTGTACAGGCGGCCGCCGCACGAGCGCCTTCTTTCTCTTTCTCGGCTTCCCGAAAAACCCCCACGGTTTTGCACTGAGAACGACGACCCACTTGTCTATGGGCCACAGCCGCGCCTTCCTCTTCCGGCGCGCAGAGGGGAAGTGCCGGGCGTGCGTGCGCACTGTTGTTCTTTAGGGCGCGGCGCAATATGTGTGTGACTGTGTAGGTGTGTGCCTGTGGTGTGTGTGGTGCGTGTGCGGGGTAAACGCTGCATAGCCGGTCGTAGCCTGTCTCTATAGCGTCGACACATTTTAGGCTTGTTCCTATTACGGCGCGCGGCGCGAGCAGCCTCGGTCGTTGTAGATTCCACCCCGCCATCTTCGAAAAGATCACGCGCCGCACAACAAGCAAGTCGTGCACGAATCCTCAAAGCGACTCCGACCCCCGCACTGGTTTGGTTCCATTTCCAGGTACTTAGCCACACTGATCGAAGAACCAGCAATGTCCGCACTGACAAGCAGTAAGAGTGTCGCGTTCTCGGGTTTTTCGACACATTTAGACGAGACTCTTGCTGTCTCAGGTGACCTTCGTGCATACTCCCACTATTTTTAACGGAGAGGAAGAAGAGGAAAGGCCAAATGGGCGCAACAAATCATCAGAAGACAGCGCCATTACTTGGGCGTCTTTTTAATAGCTTCTTTTCTTCCGTTTCTTTCTTTCGTTCGGGCTGGCAGTCGTGGGTTGAATAGTCAGGCGAGAGTGGAGTGTAGCCCTTAAACTGCTCACTTTAGATGGCCGCGAGGCTTTTTTTAGGAGGCATGTCCCAAAGGAAACACCACTCTATACGTGTCTCAGGTGCTAAGTTACAAGTAAGCGGCGCTTGGCGTGTGAGCGATCCTTGCCGTTGCACAATCTCGCCTCTCTAGTGAAGTCGGAGAATCTAAACCTTGCGATGCGACGGCCGAGCCTGCCCTTCCACAATTTGTTCTTATTGGACAGCTTTTGTTTTTGTTTTTTTTTTTTTCTTTTCTGACTCATCATCTCTAATGGCTGGAGAAGAAAGGCGCGGCCCGTACCGATCCTAATGCGCGGGTTTCCCAGCCTCCGAACCCTCGACCAACCGGAAGAATTGGCATTAATCTAAATACTCACTTTCTCTGTTCATTGTTTCCCTTTCTTTACGGGTGTGGTTAAACTTCCGGATACTTTCTGTCGGCGTTCGCTGCCAGACGCTTGAATCGGCGAACAAGGCGAATTATTAAAGTAACAAGAAAATCGTGATGGAGCGTAGAAAGACAAACGGATCCGTTCCATCTCCTTTTTTATTGTTTTTTCGAAAATGTCGCGAAGCTAGTCTTAGTTAGCGGGTAGGCGGACTGGCACTTTATGGATTCTACGTGGCGTAGTGTGGTTAACGCGCGGTTTAGTGACAGAGCATAGCCTTCCCATGGTTTTTCCGATACAATAGTTTACAAAAACTACAAGGTTGTACACACTTAAGTCATCCCTGTCGTTACATATTGACCGGTGACGAATCCCGTTGATCATTGTCGCGAGTGGTCGAACTGTCAGTCTCCGCGAAGCACCGGTTGACACGATCGTTGACTCCGAGATTGGCTCCGGCAGCACATCGTTCGCGCTGCCGGAGCAAATCCCGGAGGCCACGGCACGACACTCGTCGTAAGTGTCCGCCCGCTGGGCCACGTGGTTAACTGTCCTGGTTTCCCAGAGTCGAGAAACTGCGTTTCGTCGTTCCCCCTTTTTCTTATTTTATTTAGAACGACCGGCGCTGTACTTAACCTCCTAGTGACGCTAGTACACTTAGTTGCATACCTAGTACAGGCTATAGACACACCTTTGTATACAGGGCGCTTTCAGCAACTGCGCTAAATACTAGTTGTTGATTAGACCATGTTTTTTCTACGCTGTTGAGTCGTTATAACGAACAGCCTCAAAGAACACTAAGCTTCTTTTTTTTTTTTCAGATTGACATGTTATATTAGTCATATAATTAGCCATCCGTACTGCAAAGAAGCAATACCCTCAGCTTACAGCCGAGTGCATAGTTAATGACTCCAAGAACATACACGATTCCTTCACGGCAAGGCAAAAGAAAGAGTACGTTCGGAGCTAGCGTTATGGAGTGAAAAAGAAAAGGCAACTGGGAGGTCTCATTATGCTATCAGTTGCCGCCTCAACAAATCCAATGGAGTACATGTTTCTTCGAATGGTTATACGTAGCGAAGAAACGCCCTGTATACAAAATCTATAGAATAAGAAGAGAGAGGAGAAAAAAAAAGAGCTGTATGAAATGCATCGTATACATATATAAATAAATGAAAGAATAACACGACGGGACGACTCGACGAACAGTGATGACGTCATATTTTACACGGTAGGCACTCGACACACTCACACATGAGCCTTGCGTTTTTTCAGGTGCTGCGCGAGTGACATTGTCCCGTGTGGTTCGTGCGCCCACCCACCGCTTTGGAGCTCCAAGCATGTACATACATTGCGCGTCCCCTCTTACATAGAGCGTACGACACTGCGTTTTTTTTTCTTTTTTGAAATTGTGCGTGCCCCAGGCGCTGTAGCTATGTACCGAGTGCGGACATTCACACACATTTTTGTTCTGGTGTCGTTAATTTAGTTAACGTCGCACCGTTAATTTAGCGCGACGTGAAGTGCGTGTAGGGCGTGAGAATGAATGATAAAAGAAAAAAAAAAGGCGGCGCGGTCTGTATAGACTGTATAGACTTGTGACGTTCTTTTTCAACATTTCTTTCTTCTTATTTTGTCTCTATAGGAATACGTTAATAATCGATTATGCAAACACTTACGAGTGCTAACGTTTGTTCGCGTATTAACGTGTGTGGCGTAAATTTTAAGGATGATGCTGCGTTGCAAATAAAAACGGGGCTTGCTTGCCTGAAAGAGTCTTTCGAGTAGTTTTGAATGGCCCGCGCCTAATATCGGCCCCTCTGTAGCTACGCTGTACTGTGAGACTTTTCTTTTTTTCTAGCTGCGAATTGTTGGCGTTTCATTGCCAGAATTTCAGTTTAGTTTGCGTCCGGTGAACGTCCCTGTTAGTGCAGTCTTGTTTTTGATATCGCTGCCTATATGCGTTATCCAATAGGACAGTGATAGGCATAGAAATTGTCCTATCTGTGACGGCAACTGTGGACTGCTCCAAGATGGTCAAACGTTATGTTACGTTGGCTTGAACGTTTCGAAACGCTCGCACACTGTTGTGAAGCGACTTCACTTGTTTTTCGTAATATTTATGCCGAATTATCGAGTATAAAGGAATCAATATCGTAAACGAGATCCCAGAAATTGTACAGAAATAATATGAACCCTATATTTAGTGCTTCAGTAGCGGAATACCTTATGTACATACGCACCGATTGTGTGTGCAACCCTGACTAAGTCATCTTTTAGTCAGCGCCCCGATGGTCTCGGTATTCGCATCGACCCGTGTTCGCGAAATTCTCGCCTTTCTACACTTAATTCAATCTAACTCAACAGCACATGTAGTAACTTCTAACCACGTGTCTTGAGGTTGGCCATCCGCTGCGGATATGCCAACTCGGCAAAATCGAAATTTCATGCGCTATTAACTATTAATCAGCAAGAATGAGACGTCAGCTTAATTAAGGAGTGACCCTTTGTTCCCCATGGTTTCAAAAACACTATCGGCTACTGCATTCAGTTTTTCAACTGTGGGACTTGGTCGTTTGAATGCGATGAACTGGAGTGTCTTTGTTTAAGTACTGCTTATACCTGTTGGTTATGCGCAGGTCTAAGCCGCCAAGCGTTCTATAGGTTCGTGGTTTTTTTTTCTCAACTCACTGTTTTGTAGTCACGAAGGTCACGTTATTTGCATTCGTTTAGCCGAGGTATAGTTGGTTTGGTTTAGTTTGTTTTCCGTTTAGTGATAACACGTACGTACCTGGGGGGATCGGCCATGCATCGGATGGAGTTGGAAGAAAATAGTTTTTAGTTCCGACTAAAAAGCAAACGGTAATCATACTACTCAACTTCGTCCTCAATATCCTCGGTTCTAACGAAGTTTCACGAGTGCTAAAGTGAAGTAGAATGATCAAGATCGTACAAACGAAGTGTTTTCAAGCCGTAACGTAAGCGAAACCATTCGTTGCTGTCTCAGAGACAAATTTTTGTTTGACGAGAACGGGGCAATGCACGACACCTCGACGCTCATTTCGGCCCTTTGTGAAAGCAGGTGTTTAAAAAATAGGTTCAGTAATGATGGTGAGATCATGTACTATCACCACAGCAGGCGATTGACTCAATCGATGCGTCCAAACTAGGATCACGTTATGACTTCGACTGTACTCGCAGCTTCGCTGGAACAAGAATATAGCGCTTGTTAAAGCGTAGCACTTCGACGTTAAGTTAAAAACAAAATCGTTATGAGGTTCTTTCTTGCATTGGGAATTAGTGCAAACACGACATACAAATCACGAAACAGGAGCACTTTGATTCTGCTAAGCGAGAGTTGTCGAAGAAAAAAAAACGGAATGCAGTTTTTGAAACATGTGCACGTGGTATGCTAAACACGCCGCTTTTAGTCGGATACGTGCGATCTCAGGATTCATCTTAACGAACTATATCCGCGCCAACATCAACACGTTACTTCGACGTGTTTTTCTGTGTCGGTTCTCCGTCAGATTCTTTTCTCGTATTGCAGTCAGCTACGACAATTTTTAAAAGAAAGGTTTAAGTGCCACTTTTACTTGCGTACTTCACAGGGATTTTATTTTTGTTTAGTCGTGTTGCATAGCGATTATTGTTTTCTATCTCAACTCCAGAATCGTACCTCGCACAGCCACTTGACAATATTCAGGGATGCTGCGTGCTTGTTATTACGGTATCTTGATTCACGGTATGGCTTTACCGCATTACGTAGGCGGGGAAGCCACCTTGCAAGAAAGAAGGAAGCGTCTTGAGACCAAGGGGGTTTTAAACCCACTTGCTCTAGACGACAAATAAAGGAGACCACTTATGGCGCTCAAAGAGAGGCGCGCTTACAGTTCTGCAGACGTTTCGGATACAACTCCGCCTCCGTTGGAAACCGCTCTTTCGCGATAACGCTTTTCTTTTCCGCTTTCGTACTTTGTTAAATTTTCTTTCCCTCTGAGGACATCACGTGTGCATGCCTTTCAGGCGTAGCGCGCGCGACAAAGGCGTCGCGACAGTGTGCCTGTGTGAGTGTGGCGGCCATTTTGTTCTTTGATTTACCTCCTCTCCCTTATCTCTCTATCTGCATGCATGCGCGCGTGTGTCTGTTGCGTGTGTGTGAGCTACTACTGCGTGCGTGTGTATATCACCGGATCGAGGGGCTTGTACATAGCAGTCTATACATAAAAAAAACACTACCTATTTGTATAGCTAGGGTGTTTTCTTATCTATATCGAGTTTGGATCTTGTGCACCTGACGAAGACGATGAAGAAACGGTGACAGCGGACGCGACGCAGGAAAGAAAGAAAGGAATTGAGAAAGAGAAAAAAAAATGTCGCTCGCCGAGCCACCTACACCATTCCTTTTTGACTCTAGGTTTATATGCTTTGTAGAGTCTCTTTCCGATAGTCTCGCCAGGCGTCACGTTATAGGCAGTCATGTGCAATGCACAATGTGAATATATTATACTTGATAATTGATGTTCCGACAGATAATACAGATGACGCGATTGTACCGCGCTGTGGAGAGAGGAAGGAAGAAACTGGTGACGTCACGTGCAGAGGCAGTCAGTCTTTGTGGTTTAATCGCTCTCTTCAACGACGGTGGTGGTTGCATTTTTCGATGCCAGGTTCGAGCGCGAACCTTGGACGCGGAAGGGAAGATTTTAAAACGAGAAGGTACGAAGTACAGTTCTTCACGCCGTAGGTATTACTACACATTACTGCAGTTAAAAAAAAACGCGATCAGTGGCAGGCAAGTAGCTATGTTTTCAAAGCGAGGCCTCTGTAGCGCCGGTCCATCGCGGATGACGCACTCCTAATGGAAAAAAATCCCGGCATACACAAGACTATGTTTCGGTGCAAATTGTATAGTATGTGTTTTTTCTTCCGATTTTTCGTTTTTTTTTCTTTTTCATGCTCGAGTGTCCATACGAAGGTTCTACTTGTAGTGTGCGTAAAGAGAGATTTTGGTTGCTATCTTCTCGAATAAAGAGAAACAACAAAAAAAGATTAAAGCTCTGCAGATGTAAGTTATGCGTGTCGTCGTTTCTTATGTGTGCTTGCGTGTGTGTTTGTGCTCGTCAGCGAAAGTGCCTTCTTGGCGTGAAGACTCAGTATTATTTTAAGGCACGTGTCGGCGAGCACAGTGACGTCGGTACGCCGCGCGTTTCTTGTTTATTAAACTATAGACCAGGGGACTCAAACTCACTTCAGCTAGTGGGCCTCAGTCACGAAATTTAGTTTCCCGCAAGAACCGGGAAGGAGGTTGAGGCGGTGGTGGGAGGGAGGGGTGGGGGTAGGAGCAGCTAGCTTTGCCGTTTGAGAGAAGACCTTTCCCATATCTCATATGTTGGTCATTTCAGAAGAGGGATTTGACGTCAGGTTTCGAGAAACAAATCAATGCTGGTCTCCAGAATGACTGAAATCTGGACGCCGATTATGAAATGTACAGTATTTGTTCCACGATTATGTTATAACACATGGTGACCGCACGGGCGCCTCACGAAAAAAATATTTCATGGATATGTGGCTCAGGGACACGGTTAAGAAAAAAAAAAGGGGGGGGGGGGGCAAGACAGTCATGTGTGAGCCGGCCCGCGTGTTTGAGACCCCTGCTATAGACAAGTGAGCAGACAGGCGACATGGCAGCCAGTTATTCTTACTTGCTCATTAAGGAGTCAAAGCTACTCATTCCCTCGAAGAACGTACTCATCGCAGACACACAACGACATACTAAAGTTTCAGAAGAAAGCCAAATGTATCAAATTGTAGTGAGGAAACTAATCGGACTGGTACACGCAAACGCTCGTGATCACTGTGGAATAAGAACAGTGGTGCATAGAATGAGACAGCGTGGATGCTGGCCATGTTGTTCACGCAAGTATAGAGCAAACTCTCCGCGTAAGCAGTTTTCTCAGTCGTAGCGGTGCAACCATTAGCACCGCCCCATTTCTCTCCTGGCCACATTCTCCTGGCCACTTACGTACACTAATGCCACATGTGTAACGAAACAATGGCTTTTTCTTTCGATCGGGTGAACAGCAGCGCTCAATAATGCTCGAAAACTTCTCGTGGGGGCTTGCCGTCCGTCTCTATGTGACATTGCATATTGATATATTTATTCATTTCGTAACATTGGGAGCGATGGCTACCTCTTGCACAAGATCTTCCACAAAGTCCGACTGTCACTTCGGGCAGACAGAAAGGACGCAGGAACACAAGCAAGCGGCACAATGACCAGCACTGAAGCACACTTGAACTGATCACAAACATTGTTGAGTTTTTAACACTACAGTTAAAATTCGTCGGCGTGAGCGGAGACCATGGTGCGACAATGCAGGAACCGTGTTCGAAACCTGTGATTGCTGCAGTGTCGAAGAATATGTCGCCGTTCTTACTAAGTATTTGTTAGATTGACTCACACGAGCGTTACCACAGTGGTGGGGGTGGCAAACATTTTATTGTTACCACTGTGGACGCCGGGGGTAACGCTGAGGGATAACAAGCATCGACTACAACGAATTCGTCTCTATAGCAAACAGACCGCCGTTCACGTCTCTAGCAGCGGCCTTGCGAGGTGAACTTAGGGCATTGAATAAGGCCTTGTTGCGGACTGATCGTTTAAAGTGCCTAAAAACGTGACCGTACGGGTCCATCGTGTCAGTGCCGCGTCGTGGTGCTTTCTCATAGCACATATAACAGACATCACAAAACGCCCGTCTTTTTGTACTGGGGGGATGGGTAAGCGGACTGGTGGTGGAGTGGCGGGGTAGGTAGAGTGAGCACTTGCTTTTACGCAAATAGCAAACGCTGAATGGCTCAAAAATTGGGAACACATACAAAGCAACAGTAAGAAAGCAGTCGCAGTCGCGACACTGGACCTGTATTCTCTTCCAGCTGCCACCTTCAGCCTGTGATCGAATGTATGAAGGGAAGCTGGGAATATGGAAAGCCACCAGGACGTAATATCTCCCTGCATAGCGTCGAATCTGACCACACGATGACTTCTCAACAAACATACGCTAAACGAAACGTTCCCCCATACACTACACCACGGAGGCCCAACGTGATCATGCAACGTAGCTCTTAGGTATGCGGTAACCTGAAAGAACAGGCGTTCCACGAGAAATGTAATTCACTAGGTTTTGTGGTATGCGCCCTTCCGATCCCCCGCGGACACCAGCGCAGGCGTTTTTTCAAGACTGGCACGCGTGTACACCTGAGCTCATTTGCACCAGGCACGCTCGCATGCCCTGCTAAGCAAGCTCGCGGCCATGATTCCTGCCCACGCAACTGACTGTAGTCGACTGCACAGTTTGCACTTCTATGCACTCACGGGCGACGTGAATGACTTGCTCTCTTCCTGTGTTGCCACTTCGTTCTTTCTCACGAGTCTTACGTTGGCCCTGCATCTTACACCCCCCGGTCCCCGCTATCGATGTCTTACCGCCATCCTCGTACGACTGCTGTTTTGTTTTCCACTGTTTGATGAGTTTCCATTGTCAGGCAACGAGGGACGCAGAGGTACGGTTTTCATCAAAACAACACCCACTACTGCTAGAAGGCTCCTTCAAGGTTGACTGGGATTTCTATTTGTATACAGCGAAATCGAGACCTCGGGCCGTGTTTTGTAACGATCCATTTCCTTTTTAATTCTTCTTTTCTTGTTTTCATTGGTCTATCTCGGCGCGACCCGAGCATGACGAATAACTAACTGCATCGTTACAAAATACAAGCCCTGCGAGCGTATTTTGTGGCTGCATTTTGTAATGATCCGTTTCGTTTCCTTTTCTGTTTTTGCATTGGCTTGAACGAGGCCGCGCCACAGCGTAATCGTCACGCGGTCAGCCACTTGACACGGCGAGTGACGAGAAAATAACACCCAAACGTGAAATGGATCGTTATATCGTTTCAGAATGCGGGTCCCTGAAGCTGCATTTGTTGCGATCCATTTCATTTGATTCTCTCGTGCTGCCTCATTGGATAGAACGAGGCCACGTCACCGTTATCGACGGTGACGTATATAGATAACAAGGTATGACTGCTGCTGTAGCTACGAAACCGCACTATAAACGCAAGATGACAGACTTAACCGTCATCAGTTTGGAAACCTTGTGGATCCTTCGGCGTACATAGAAGAAAGTGTATCGCCTGTTACAGCCTGAGCAGGACGCTTGTTTCCAGACCGCGACGGCATTTTTTCATCACACACTGTACGCGGTATTCGAAGAAGTTTGCTTTTATCAGCGTAATCTTTCATATTTCATCGCACATTGACTCCTTCGCAATCGCCGGCACATGAGTCGGCGTCTTGGCAGCCGTAATTGCTGCGCACGAACGACAATGCTAGACTGTTGGAAAATTGTTACTGCGGTGATCCGGTTTCTAAATCACCCTCGGATAAAAATCCCGGTCAACTCTGAACGAGCTTGAACATGAGCTTATCGAACCACTGTTCGATGTGAATATATTATGAAGGTTTCAGCAACATAATCAGAGCAGCACGTTGTTTTTCCTATTCATGTGAGTGTTCCAAGACGTAACTTCGTAAGAGACGAACCTTCGGCGTGAGATGGGAGTTTGACATAATATAAATATAGCTGTCAGCATAGTGTATAAATGCGCAGTGTAGCGAAAGTTCACCAGCAGTCTCAGTTTGTCTGTGTTTTGTTCTACGGCGCGAACTTAAGAAAAAAAAATTAAACAACGTTAACCATAGATACTTGTCTAGCAGACCAACATCTATAAGCGGAAGAAGAAAAAAGAATACATATGCGTTGCAGTTCCTCTATGACTTTTCTCGTCGCTGACATTGTATTTTCTGACAGACATGCTAATTTCACGTTTTAATGTGCTGATTTTCTTGCGAGGACATCATTTCAGGTTCACATTCATCTCATATTATTATGATGACATAACCGAGAACCGAATGCACAAACAACCAGTTGCAAACAAACGCTTGATTTCAAATATTATAAAACACTGTGTAGTTTTCTCGTTCGCCCCAGAAAAAAGACGAAAACAATGTGGCTGATCCGGAGGTTTGTAGAAGGAAGTGGTAGTAGACCACTGCTATTCCCGCACGCCACACTTCGCACATTCACTGAACAGACCAACGCGAAAGAACAGTCTCAGCACGTGGTGAACGCTCATAAGCCACCGCTGTACCCGAAGACACCGTCATCGCCACCAGCAACGGGTGGGAGAAAAAACAGCAACTACGTGTCTTCAGCCGGTCACGTGGGAGCATATTTATATTGTCTGCACGCGATCGGAAGGATATATCTGCTACTTCGACGCGCGTACGCAGTAATCAACGAAACACTTCGCGGCCGCACCGCCATTGAGCGACCCACTAACACGCCAGTCGGATCCCCTGCCCGAACCCTTCCCCTTTCTCCCTTTCTGCACACTCTTCTCTCGCTGCTCTTTAGCGCCTAGGAGGCTGGCGCCCTTTCTTTAACGACTTCTCTCTCACCCTCCTCCTTTTTCTTTCTTTTCCGTTCCTTTATCTTACTTTTTTATTTTCCTGTCCGCTCTTTTCCTGCTCCTCTGCTTCTCTGTCCCCCGCCACTTCCGGTCCCCTTTGATGCCCCGCAGGCCACGATGCTCAAGAAGAGCAAGAGCAAGATCAGGCGCCGCAACACTGAGCCGACCATGGTTCTGGCAAGCCTGGAAGGCCCGCAGCAGCCGCCTCCGACGACCAGTACGAGCCACACCATGGGACCCTTCTGAAGAGGGTCTTCGTGGGACTCTTTCAGCCAGGACAGCTAAACTTTGCAGTGCGCGCGCGCCTTCGGCGACTTTCTTTGTGCGTGCTGACGTTGCGGCAGTGACGGACCGCATGGGGTAACGCCCCTACGTGCTTGAGAGCCCCCCTTCGGGAAGCCGGCTTTCCCTGCTTTTATCTCTACCTAGCTTTCGCGATACGGTGGGACAGTGCGACACACTGTTCTGCTACGCAGATCAACTGCCGCTTGCGCGAGCCTCCCGCTTGGTCAACGCGGCAAAATTTCGTCGTTGACGGCTGCCTGTAGCAACGCGCAGTGTGGAACTGAACAACTGGGTATACCAGGGCGCTACACGTGGAAGCGATTTGTTGTTAGTAACGTAGATGATCATCTGGTCAGGGTTAGTGACCTGTCTCGAGAGGAGTCCTCGCTCTCAACTAAACGCTCGAGCGCGTCTCATTGTAATCGCCTACGGCACGTAGAGGTGGTTTCGTCGTCACTTTCGCTCAGCTTGTCACACTATGCAAGTGCTTTAAGATCTCGTGCTCACTCGCAGTTATCAAATGACAAAACACACGAGGACGCTGTAAATGAGTCGAAATAAGTCGAGAGCTATTTTGCGCTTTGGTGACCGTACGCTTGAAAAAGTGAGGCGCAAAGCTATACATATAGGCTAATGCTGGAGGTTAGTCCACCAATTAAGATTTAAAAAAAAAGGAAGCTTTTCTCAGAATCCAGCTGTTCATGCGCAACCGGACGTCGGCCGTCTGGACTATAGGCTTCAAGTGCCAGCGATTCTGCTGAAGCTCTGAAGCTTCCTGTATTTTCTGGCCCGTAGCCCATCTCAGCTATTGCGTCGCGTGCTCCGCACTAGTGTTTGGCGAATGCCAATAGCATTCTCTCATTTGGTTCTTCGTGTCTCACAAGCGGATGGCCTGCGTCTTCGCGACTGTGCTCGTATCATCTAATGTTTTCCTTCGTGTCTTGTCGTGTATTACAGTGTGCATCCGTGGAACCCACCGCAGAGGTCTTCGTGACCTGCATCCCTCGCCTTCTGTTCTTTTATTTTCTCTCTCTCTCTCTTCAGCGTGATGCGTACTGTGCCGTTCCTCTATACGTCTTGCCTGGCTGAAGTACTGGGTTGTATTGTGGATTACGGAGCCTTGCTCGGGCGCATATATATACGGATGCCATTGAGGGCAAGACGTGTCTTGTGGCGCTCCCTGTCCCTTTTTCAGCGTACTACGATGCTGCTCCCTTCTGCACCGTTGTTCTTATAAACTCAAACCATATCCGAGTCATTCCAGCCTTTGGATGCGTACAAACGGAGAGAAAGAAAAAAAAAGAAGAAGAAATACCTACGCCGTTCTACTTTTGCTTCGATGTGGTTCGTTGGTCCTTCAGTGGCATTCCGTGGGCCCGACAGTTCGAGCGGGCTCACAAAAGTTACAGCACTTGCTTTTTGTAGGCTATATACATATATCCATATCTACGATATGTAAATACGGTAGCCGTTATTACGAGGTTTTATCCTTAAGTTCACAATAACTAAGTGACCGTAGCTCTAAATAAAACACGGGCAGGAGTGTCATTCCTTGAGGTGTAGTTGCGAAGTTTTCTATAGAGCACGTGTTCGTAACACCCTTTTCCGCAGGCTATTCTCAATCTAGGCAACTATAGGGAAACACCCACTTTTAGAAGAGCTGTGTATATAATCTATGTATAACTCGAGAGCTGGCGTTAATTGTAATGGAAAACGCATAACAGGCACGTTTCTCATTTGGAGCTAGCACCGCATCTGTAAGGCAGTAGGTGGGCAGTTGACGCTCGAATTCCAATGCATCGTCAGGCGTTTGGACGTGTAGCCTTGTGCTTTCAGCAGTGGAACAGTACGCGACGCACCGTTGACGTAGAAAACACTCCCCCAGTTGTACGTTATAACAGTGTACGGCTTTGAGAGGAACATGTCGCACAAACGTTTTTGATATGCAATACAGAAATGCATTTGTTGGCAGAGAGTTACCGAAAGGAAGGAAAACAAAAGATGTCGAGGGCAGCCCTGTATGCACCCTATTACAGAGTCACCGGGATATTTTGGTTAGACGGCGAGTAGTAGGCTGTTTTCTAGGACGGCGCACAGCGTTGTTTTTTGCCGCGCTGAAATCTGATGCTGAGTCGATGCTGAAATCTTTCTTTACCCCTCATTCAGCTGAAAGTATATCTCGTGGAGATATCGTTTCTCAAGAACTAATTAACTGCTAGATGTCTGTGTGTAGCTTGTCGATGTAGGCACTCAAGGTTGAACTCATGTGCAGCCAGCCGCGAAAATAGTGCGGTACCACATTTTGCGTTTTTGAGAACGCGATATGTAGTGCGTTGCAACACACACTGAACACTACAGGTCTAAATCAATATTGTATACGCGTAAAGACAAAAGAACACGATGGATGGTTGTGCGCTGTTTAGGCAGATGTGCGCCAGGGATCGAAAAGATCTGCCGTAGACACAAAAATATTATGACGATTTTCTCGTACCCTGAACGCGGCTAGCGTATTGTACTTA
The DNA here is from genome assembly GCF_013339695.2 of Rhipicephalus sanguineus. NCBI lineage: Eukaryota > Metazoa > Arthropoda > Arachnida > Ixodida > Ixodidae > Rhipicephalus > Rhipicephalus sanguineus. Next base: position 149,099,205 of record NC_051181.1, on the reverse strand, counting down.
TGCCTAGAGTTTCTCCGGTGCAGTGCAGGTGGTCGCTTATGTAAACTAGAGTAAAGAAAGAAAATGAAACACTTCCTTGAATTACGAACATGCCCTCGCACGTGACACTAAAAAAGCTCGCTTGACTTTTAGCAGCCATGCAACACACTTTCAACGCACACCTTGTCATATACTTACCCGTCATAATCGAGCCAGGGCTGCTTTTCACAGATAGAGCATAGCATCCACCAGTCGGCGGCGCTCGGGAACTTTGCATTGCCTCGGCGTGTTTTCCAGCCGTCAGGCGCCCTACGTATTGCCCAAAGATCTTTGATCCCAACTGAGTCCAGTTCCCGCTCAAACAGACCGGGCCGAGTGCCTCTGTTGTACCCAGTGTATTTAGCCAGAGCACGCTCCCCTCTTGCTTGAGCACTGTTATAGAACAAGGTGCCTCGCCAGAAGCAAAGCTCGCTTGAGTTTCAGGTCTAACATGATATGTAGAGAACACACGTGCATATTTAGGCATAGACACACAGATACGACGAAGCGTACACTACTTTGTAGGAGTGCTAATTAAAAAAAAAGTTTAAGAAGACGAAGTTAAACACTTTCTTGACGTGATACACAGATAGGGCTCGCAACACGTCGGCTACTAACATAGCGTAAAAGGAGAAAAAGAAAAAAAAAACTGTCCACGAGCTGTACACATGTTGATAGGCATGACGACAATAAACGATTTATGTCACGGAAATGCACGATTCTCTGTTCCTTCCTTACGGCGATTAACAGTGGTCAAGCAAGGGTAGCCCCAGCCCATAGCCAAGATTTCGACAAGACGACTTGTGTTTATCACAGCGCAGACAAATACAGTTCTATAAACATCGTCTCTGGATTGAGGCTTCCGTTATTCGACCACTGTTTTAGCAATTGGTCTCCATCTTCCTGGATCTCTTTTGTTTCATATTCTTCTAATAGCAACACGTGTGAGGTACCCAAGACATCACCTTGGACACAGCGCTTGATAATTTAGACATGGATGGACCGGTAAGTTCGAAATTACTTTGTCGTTATGACCTGAGTGAAACGCAATGCGGTGTGCACCCGAAAAGCCTGACCTTCAGAAGGACTGACTGTCGGGCTTGTTGCAAGCCTTGCGTTATCACAGTACGTTGATTTAGGGAAAATTAAGCACAAAAGATGAAGGCAGTCAAGGTAATGCCTTGGTGGTCTGTTTCTTGTCGCGAAGATATTCAAAAAGTTACTTTAGATCCGCACAAAGGAATACAATAAAGCCACTGGTCGAGAACGTTCAATCCAGCAGAGCGGACATAGGCATGCGCACAGGGGGGGCAGGGGGGGACCTGTGACGGGGGGGGTGGTGCAAAATCTGCCCCGTACATTGACATTCCTAGTCACCTAAGAGGGGGGGGGGGCGCAAAATCTGCCCCATACATTGACTTAGTAGGGTGGGGGGGGCGGCTGCGATGTACCTTTGCCCCCCCCCCCCTTGATGGGGAACCCTGCGCACGCCTATGAGAGCGGAGACAGCAAAATTACGACTCTTCGTCTGTTCGTCTGTCTTCGTTTTAATTTTGTAGTATATCGGTGACAATGTCAATTCTTCCGCTGACGGATCGCTTCGCACAATGCTGCGTTACGTTCATCTAATGCTAAGTGTACAAATAGTCCAGTGAAAAACACAATATTCACGGGCTCCCGCTCAGTGCAGACTGTTCGAATGAGCACCAATATAGGCGACCTTTGGACCCTTATAAGAATCCAGCAAATGCTGCAAAATTTATAGGTTAAAACCCATACAATTCACGGGTACCCGTCTGTCCACCGCGCATATGTTTGCCTGCTTGTTATAAGACCCAGTCGTGAGCAAACGGAAAGCGTACGAATTGACTCGGCGTTATCTCGTACGTTATATTGCACGCATTATCATCTCAAGGAGGAACGACACATTCCCTGCAGCTCCGTGCTACAGCGTTGTGCTGCTGAGGTCGTGCGTTCGATCGAAGTCTCTGCGCTCAGTGCGCTGTCTCATTATGATGGCAGAATGTAAAAACAATCGTGCATGTTATTTTGTTGAAGGAGTACTGACGCAAAAGTTTTACATGTGGTTTTCTTTTTCTGCTCCAATAAGCAGCTGTCGACTCACTTATCAAGGCAGGAAACCTCGTTTGCTCGAGCGTGCGACAGTTAATTATTTGGAAAAGTTTTTATAGCACCGGGTCGCAGTTTCGATTTGAGAGAGCGACCAGAGAGGCGGGACCACGGGCGTCGGCAGGGGGCTGCAAAAGGGGTACTTTAAATATGTTCATAAATTTGACCATAACTTTGTTCGTTATATTCGATATTCGTTGTAACAGAGAAGTAAGTTCTATAAATTGGCAATCTGGCTCGCGCAGAAATGTCGTTCCCGCGATGTTGCCCTCAGACTTCTTCCTTGCAACCAAAGTGGTGACAGGGTGCTTGGGACGACGTTCAACTCCGCTGCAACCCTTGGCGTAGCCAGGGGGGATGGGGGGGGGGGGGGTCTAAACACCCATCGAAAATCCCAAATTTTGCATGTGTGTATACACGCGCACATACACAAGCCCAGGCACGAACGTACATAAAGTATGGTTGAACCCCCCCCCTTTTTTTTTCTCCCGAAAAAAAAAAAAAAAAAGAACTTTCTGGCTGCGACTGCGACATTCGTCTTGTGGCTACTGCTCTGAATATCTGCAGCCTTGACTCGATAGAAACAACATTCGTCTTCGTTGCCATTTCGGATGCTGTCAGACCATGCAGTGGCGTAAATCCCGAAAAATCACAAGGGAGGACACACATCAGACCATGGCGGCCATTTTGTTTTTATACATAAGGGTTGTATTTTTATTTACAGAAGAATTAAACCATGCTTTGAAACAAAATTTTAAAGACGAGCATGAGGTCCCAGCTCGAGCAAATGCATTGTTCTATTCAGTCTTCTTTGAACCGGTTGAGCGGCTTTTGCGATTTTTATAGTACACAGTACAAAAATAATCAGCCTTTAAAAAAAGTTTCATGCGCTTTACTTAACTGTCAAGTGTTTCAAATATATGATGTTCTAACGCTAAATCTCAAAGGGGGACATTTGCAAGGGGTGTCCCCCCAGCCTGAACACCCCCCTGACCCCCCCCCCCCCCCCTCCGCCCATGATTTGCGCCGACGTGCCCGACAACAGACGGGTGACCGAAATCGGAGTGCCGCTGCGCTTGCCTTTCTTCAAAGCAGGACAAATGACGCCACCATTCGTCGTCACATGAGATTCCAAAATTTTCCCCGTTCTGTTCATGCGGTGGCACAACCAGCTGACACCGCTTTTTTTTTTTTTTTTCTCGCTGGATGATCGAAATTCCAGCAACTTCTTCAAAGGAGAAGAAAAGTGTCGTGAATTGTCTTTCAATATTTATTTTGCTTTTTATGCCACCTCTCGAGTTTTGAGCTTCGGCCGAACCAAGCATTTATTCGCTATCAGCCGATATCGCGGCAGGTCTCATGCTTTTGTTCTCGTTATATAAATAATAAATCTCACCAGGGCCGTAACCAGGAATTTTTTTCGGGGGGGGGGCACTTGTTGAAAACCTTGACTATTTGAGAAAAATACCTATTTTTATTACTTATTTTCAGTAAAACACCCCCCTCCGGGAAAATTTCAGGGGGGGGGGATGCCCTAGCCCCCCCACCCCTCCGCTGGCTACGGGCCTGAATCTTACTGAAATGTAGCCTGACCAACAAAAGCTCGTATTTAGTTCGCTATAGCCGGTAATTCGCAATATCAGAGTTCGTCTCTCACCATGGTCTCTCATGCTAACGCGCGCGTCATCTGCGCAATCCCAAGAGCAGTATATATCGAATGTCGGTGCACGCCTTTTAGTTTGCTTCCAGTGCCATGTAATTACGAAATGAATTTCAGGCTCTTTGAATTCGAAGTCGCAAGAGAGGAAACCAGCGATAATAAATTGGTGCATACTGATGGAAGCGGTCGTGGTCAATGCTCACGTTTAGATCATTTCCACAAATAAAACAGACCAAATGCTGACGATTATTTTACCGACGCACGCACTCTAGGCATCTGCGCACGTGGTGCTGTCCAGCGGTCACGCCGAGCCTTCATAATAGATATGAAGTCGAGGTATAATATGAGGTACACAAAATAAATCTGCCATTGTTATGATCAAAATTTGGAACGTGTATAATGCAGTGTGTCTGGGGACGGGGCTAGGCGCGGCAACGCCCCCTCGAGGTATTCGCACAGGGGAGAAATACTCGGGGAGAAGCGGGGTTGCGGACCACGTGACAACGACGTCACGAATTAGAGAGTGGGCGCTAATCAGTGACCTCGTTGTCATGCGATCCGCAAACCCCGCTTCTCCCCCGTGCGAATACCCCTTAACTGACGCCCCCGGGTGAAAGCGCGAACACAATGCTCTGGCTACCACGTAACCGGGCGAAAGACAGAAACAAAGCTGTTTCCTGTAAAGGCTATGCAGATGAAAGCCCCAGCAGGGTACTTCAATATTTTGTCTTTATTTTCAACGTACGCTACGCGTAGGCATGCCGAAATACAAACACCAGTCCAGGCAGGTCGTTTTCAGTGCTAACGATGGTTTTCACGGATCTCTCAGCCAGGGCCTCTGAGGTAGGTGGTCCCCATAGAGGGAACTGTCTGCCATTGAGCCGGCCTGAAAAAACCTGGTGAGGAACTCCAGATCTTTTCACAGCTTGTATTGTATATCAGAAAAACTAAAACAAAAACTCCATATGCATTTCTTCGCAAAAATAAATCTTATAGCTGGAGAAAGAGTAAGCCGGCCTCTTTTATTTATAATTTCACGTCGACTGTGTTGCCACTGGTGCCAGCCTAATGTCGCATATTCTACGACCATTATATACTGTATTCGAGGATTGAAATGCAAAAATTTAGTGCCAAGTAATGCACATACTTTATTTTTTAGAATGTACAGTTCATTTCATAGTGGTGTAATCTTGACTTGGACAATTACATCAGAGTCAACGTCACTGTTAGCTGCCAGATTTGCCGTGACTATTGCTCATGGCAGTAGTTACAAAAAAGATGTTGTGTTTCAGTCTGTAAGCATACTGTACATTCGTGTCGTCTTTGCGACAGGAAAGTTCACGAATGTTTCTAGCGAACAGTTCAGATTTGCTGAACTGATGGTGCCAAAATTTGACGTAATAGGAGGCTGGGGTATGGACTGCGAAGTGGTTCTGTGCCTATATGTTCTACCTCATCAAGCCTCCATTCAAAGTAAGGATGCCTTATCTGCAATTTCAGATATGTAATCAGTCAAGCCTGTTAAATACAATGTTTAAAAAGATTGACGGGCGTCACTGAAAAGCACTCTGCCAATGGAAGTTATATACTAGCATACACTACGCAATTTGATACACAAGAACACTCTATATCGATATCATTCATGAGTGAAAATGTTGTCTTATGCAATAACGAACTGAGAGGCATCAGATGCATACATTTGTAGTTATATTTATGTTACCCAGATTCAGTCTGGACATTGAACACACATTGTTACTGCCCAAATGGACATTTTAGACATCATTTTGAGGTACCTACTCATGTGTAAAAGGAATGTTATGGAAAGTGTAAAATTATCAGCATTGCTGAAGGCTCGAAACCTTTTTTATATCAAACCTTTTGATTTAATCAAGTTTAGATTGCATGAGTGAGTTTGCCAAATTCAAGCTAAACTGTTTTTTTAGGCAGGAATAAAGTGACTTGAAAAGGCAGCATCCTTGTTACAAGTGTGTGGGAGATTTGTTGTGATGGAAATGCACTAATTGGTACTTGCCTGCTGCAATGCTCTGCTTTATGTATTAGCACCATGCGAGTGATTTCACAACTGAAAGCAACAGGTGATGCATCATCCTCTGCAAATCAAAATGTAAGCGTCAGCTTTCCACTGTTGATGCACTGAGGGCAGCTATCTCATACCAAAACTGACTTGACACATGTGAGGTGATACATAATTTAAGGAGATATGTTGTATTGTGCAGAGCAGCATAAAAGTTTCTGAAAGTACGGCATTAGTTTTCTTTCTTACACTTATCAATGTTCATTGGGTTGTTTGCTCCCTGCACATGCAACAGCCAGTATTATGTTGCTTACATAGATCTTGTTCCAGCTTCGTGCTCTTGCCTAGTCGTTCATAGCAACAGTACTTTTAGGCGACAAATGATGAATTATGGAATTCCAGAACTGAGCAACTAGAATGAGAGCAATCTGGTCACGTGATGGCCTGTGTTGTTGCTTGTCGCTTTTGTGTGCAATATTGCTCATGTGGGGTTTGGGTTTTAATTGTATTGCCGGTGGAAAAGAAGACAATAGCTTACAATTATAAATGCCAGCAAACTTTATAGACGAGAGTGGTGGCGATCGAACATTCAACGTTTTGCAATCTGGGCGAATTCACAGCTGTTGTTATTGCATTAAATTAGTACCGAAGCGCGTGGTACTTAAAAAGGCTACACTGAAGTTGAGGACACAAAAAGCGATGAATGCTAAAGGTTCAACTTTCAGGTGCATTTTATTTCTGTGCAATGCATGATTTGCTGCAACTAAGAGCAAAAGTGCGAGAGCTGCATAAAGAACATTAAAATGATGCTACGCAGAACATCATAATAAAGCATTTATCAATAACATGTGTAAATAGTATTGCTCTGTACATTTCTAAAAAACAGGTTTGTACATACTAAGACAAAGCACTGTATAATGTAGCATACATGGAGGAAAAATGAGAAATTCACCACAAGAATTCGGAGACAGAGTAGTACTGTAACCAAGTACTCAAACGAAATTGAATGTCCGAAATACTGTTAAGCGCAGATTTGCCAGGTATTCCCAGTGCATAAGATATGAACATCACAAAATTCGGGGTGTATCAAAATTAGTGAAATTTTGTAATGCTTCAGCTAACTTTTCAAGTAAAAGAAACAGAAAAGCTTAAAAAAAAGGAAACTGGCATTGATTGAAGCTAAATTCATTTGACTGCAGTGACTAAAGCTATTGGCTGAAAATTGCGACGAGCATGATTGGAAGGACTAAACAAGTAGTGCTGAAAGACTGCTACTCACGGCTTTTTCTTTTAATGCTCTTGAAAGACTTAGGTCTATGTAGAATGTTCATCTCTTCTTGAACGTCCCTGTCAGACTAATACATGATGGTTTGCAAAATGTATCTTCTTACTGCAAACCTTGAAAAGGATTTGTTCATTACCAAGTTTCTTGAGGTGCTTCTAGTGTGCAGTACTACACTGGGAATATGTGACGTCAGAAAGCCAAGTTTCTTTTTCTGAGAACACAGGCAGCTGTGAAAAAAGAAAAAAAAAAGACAAAAAAAACCCCACGAAAACAGAGAGGAAACATAGGCAATCACATTTGCAGACCTGACCTCGCATATATGAACTTGTCTTTATGTATTTGACAGATCTTGATCTACATAAAAAAATAACAGAGTCAGCATTTCTTGGTAATTTTCGAAAAGGTTGCACCTGATTGACTTGTTCTTTTATGACAGGCACACCAAATCATATTATTCAAAAAAGTGGCTTCACAATGCAATTTTGAGCAAATAAGTGATGTTTTTTTCTCTTTGGTAAAAATGTGGCTGAGACTAAGTAACCTTTACACAATGTAGCCTTAAGTACGTATGTTGTGCAAAAGTTAAAAACAATCAGATTTGGGAAAACTAGTTCTTTATGCTGGTATTGGTACTTTTCTCACAGCAGCGAAATCTTAAAATAACGTAATGCTATTACAAAATTGGTACTGCGAAGACAACCACAGCAAAGAGTGCATGTTTACAAAAGAATACGAAGCATTTTCCACCAGATAGTATTACTAATAAAATAACGTAAGATCAAGCATCCTCTCAATTATGGTGCATAATGTATTGAAATACCCAACAAGCATAACCAAGTATTTAAACTGAATCTCCCAAAGTCGGCACTGCCTTCTTAACGATGCCTCGTGCATGAATGAGCACGTGTACTTTTATGCTCTGGGCGCACAAAGATGCAACACGACACTAAAACAATATTCTCTATAAAGAAGCAAGCCCAAAGACATGTTCACAATGAAAATGTGTTACGGCTATCACTATAGTGGGTAGATCTACCGGAGCACAACTTCCTCTTCCAATAAACATGCACGTGTGAGATGTACTAACTACATAAGCTGCTTTATAACTAAAGCACGACTAAGGACGACGCTCATTCACATACCCCACACAACCTAGCAAACAATTTCACGGTAGATGCACGGTCCAAACAAAGCACCAAGTTTTGAAAAGGGTGTAGTGGGTTACAAAAAGCTCACCAACTGCCATGACTGCTGTGAACATAATGCATATATTGTGTCCTTAAGAACTCGTACGTTGCATTGATGATACCCCACGACACTAGTGCCCGTGTGTAGTTAAGGTGCACACCGTAGAACATCTTGCGCAGGCTCTTGCGCTCTGCATAGGTCTCCTTGAAGACTGTTAACATGCTCAGGCGTGGAGGACCGTACTGCACTTGGATTATTGTCTTAATAACGTTAATGGGGTAGAACACGGTGCTTACGAATGCGCCCACCACGGCACCGCTGAGAAAGTCGCTCAGTGTCCGCTGCCAGAGAACTGTCTTGTCCATCGGCACGAGGCGCCCCATTTCGTCTCTCAGGCTAAAGAACATGAACGTGCTCGGGCCGTTGCGGAGGAGAATGGGTACCAGTCCCCGGTAGTACTCCCTGATGCCATACGGAGACAGGAATTTGAAGGCATCTATCGTGTTCTTGAAGCGGTGATGGTGTTCCTTGTCCTGCAGCAAGGCTTGAACCCTTTCCAGAGGAGTGAGTATGGCCTCTGTAGAGCCAGCCATGAGGCCAGCGAGGAACTTCACGGTAAGATCGCTCGCCTCGGGGAAATGATGAATCGTGAAGCGACTATAACCGCTGAACGTGCCGAACATGATGGAGACCGATATGGTCTTCTGCACAAGCGGTGGCAGGCAACCGCGGTAGAGGTGGCGGAAACCTTCACTACGCAGCTGGTCCAAGGCGTGGTTGGTTCGCACACCGTGCAGCATCTGCCTAAACATCACTTTGTTCATTGGAAAAGTGCAGATTATGTTTACAAAGGCAGCACCCCAACCACAGACGAAAGCGCACATGTCATCGTCAGTCGTGGTGATGTGGTGGGCGGGGTGCCCTCGCTTCTGAAGGGTGACGGATCCCATTCTGGCGTCGACGTCGCACAAACGGTCACAATGAATGGGGTGGGCTATTTTCACATTGCAGCAGCTGCCGACGCTCAATCTGCAAGAGGAGGGCGTTGCATCACTGGCATGTTCTCTCTTCATCCTATAGGGCGTAAATGTCAACAAATCTATCAAGAAACAGACAAGCAAAGAAGCACCTGGAAACGTACAAGGGCTTAACAAGAGCCCTGCACCGGGGTCGTAGTAATGCGAACAATAACGCAAGACTTGGCAACCTTGAACTCCTCAATCAAGGTTAGCGTATACAAGTTGCTCAAGCTTTATGAACGCTATAATTCGAGCACAATGCACTTTTAGGTCGGGAACGGTAGCATCAGCGGCATAACGCCAGTAGTCGCTCGGCCCAAATGCGCCGAGAGCGAAAGCATTTTCTGCAGGCACTACACGTGACAGTGCAGAAACGAAAACTCGTAAAAACTGCCCGGCTTCGAGATCAACATACGAGTCACGTTTTTCGGCGTTGCTTTTTCGCGCGAGAACAATAAGCCGCAGGAGATACTTGAGCAGATCCTTTAAACTACCCTTCAAGAGAAAATTAAGAACGGCAAAATCATTAAAATGACAAGAGTCGCTGCAACGGATGGGACATTCCGACTCCCAGGAAATCCCACGTCGGGGCAGTTGACGCCACAAGGTTAAAAACACGAAAACAGGTAAAGAAAGAATAATAAAAATAAAGAAAAGAAACAACACCAAAAGCACCGAGACAGACAGCACTTTCGATTTCTACCAGGCATGCATACTTATTGATCAGATACTTACCGCTGGCCGAAGCAGCAGAATGTGTCAGAGCGAGCGGAAACTAGTTGCTTCCGTCACACGTCTTATGAGTAGAGAGAGCATTAGCTATTAAACTATACATCACCTGATTTCAATCACCTCACCGCCAATCAAAAAACAAAGACAGCTGTAAAACGCCACTGTTGCCGACAGGGCAGTTTAGGCTGGAAGCACGGCGCCACACGCAAACGAAACAAGGAAAAGAAATAATTTCGCAGTCATCTAGGCGTAAACAAGCACGCATAAAAATAACAAGAATAGCGTTACGCTGTCCCGACGCATATGCATGGGAAATGTATCAAACCTACGTTTCTTATCTCATACAGGGTTCTGCAAAATTCCCTTGACATTCTGCGACCTTCAACATTGTGATCACTTCGATCCTGACAGCTTAGCGAATTATCTGCATTAATTTCCGCAACACTGTGCGTTGTATCCAGCACACAATGCGAAGCTGAGCCAAACCAATCCACTGACGATGGTGGCATGGCGCGTTGGTTGGCGCCGTTGTTTTAGGTTGTTTAGAGCCACGGAGGAAGGAAAGAACTGTGGTTTAGAGGTTTAGAGCACAGTGCTCGGTGCCTGGGGATTCGTAGATTGTTCTGCGGGCTTGAGCCTATTGACCGGCTCAATAGAACATATTTGCATTTGCTAAAGTTCCAGCTTAGTGTTTCCGAAGTGACGGCAGGGTAGTTGTGGTCGATCGGAGTTATTTGCTGTTTCACCCTTCGACGGCTCCACGTTCGCTGCGCCTCATCAACAGGCTCATACTTGGCGAAGTGGTGTAGCTGCTTCAAGACTACACGGGCGAAAAAAAGAAAAGGCCCAATGGTAGCGGGTAGCTGCTGCCGAATGGCGACCTTTCTGAGCGGTAAGTGATTTGCGGGTAAGCAATTGTGGCTTCGAACTAATTCATCGGCAACTTAAAGGGGTCATGAACCACTTTTTTAAGTAATGATTTAATGACCTCAGTATCGGAGTTTACTGCCTCCCGAATCGATTGCCGCAAAAATTTCTCGAATCCGTCAAGAATGGGCGGAGTTACGGGGTTTGGCGCACGCTCTCAGCGCTTTCTCTCTTTTCTCGTGCCAACGAGCGCACTGGAAGCTACATAGGGAGGGATGGCACGGGGGAAAGAAGTTACGTCAGCGCGCGTCATGAAACGCGATCGCTCTCCCGCTGTGATTCGCGTGCGCGAGTGCGGCTACCATGTACTGAGGAGTGCGGCGCCGGCAAATGGCGGCACCCCGTGGCAAGAAGCGCACGCCGCTCTCGATTTACGTCGGCTATCGGCCAATAAGCATGCTATGTCTCTTGCGACGTAAACTGGCAGATCTGCGACGTCAACGTGCAGACGCCCCGCCCACCGACGAGAGTGAGAACCGGCCGCTGTTTGAAAAGAGGGCGCCTGGGGGAAACGGCAACTTCGCGCTCCGCTTGTGGCCTTTACGCGGCGCGCACGACTGTAATATTTGGCAGAGCAGTTCATAGCCGTGTCAGCTTTCCACAGGATGTGTTTTTTCAACAAGCCCAAGGGGTGCTTCATGACCCCTTTAACTGTTTCTCTTTGATCCCACCCCAGGAGATCGACGCTTATAGTATTGCTGTGAGCAAACGAAACTTTTCATTTTTTTTTGTTGGCCTAAATGGGTGTTTGACGCACATTTGATACTTGTTTTTTGAGTTTTATAATAGCGTGACAACACGCACTGTACATTCTGCAGCGAAATGACGTTTTTATTGGAGTTGTATACGGTAACGTGTCAACTCATCAGATTGATTGGCGTTGAGTTTCGTTAGGTCAAGTATTCGCGTTGGAACTGCAACATTGTGTCTGCTCATTAACTGTGCATGAGAACAGAACTTTGCAGCATACATTGATGGCAACCGGCATACAAGTTGCTGCCTTCTCCACCTTCTGAGAAGGCGGGGAAAGCACCTCGAGACAGCCTCGACTATTTAGGGCTATGTAGTGCTGTCAAAATAACCTGGCATTTTTCACCATAGAACATGTTATCATGTTCAAGCTTTAAAGGCCTAAAATATTAATTCTAACCTGCTTTTTCAGGACCTACCAAGCACTTTCGGATCGGCAAGTATGCCACCTGGATGACCACAGGAACTTTTAAATATATGTGGCCTAGGGTGTCCTAGAGACTGATTTGGTGAGACACCCTTTAGCACTTTTTCCTATTGTGTTATTTCGAAGGTGTGTTTCTAGTCTTGATGGTCGCTTGTAGGCTAACTGAACTTGGTGGCTTACATACTGCAATATGCATATTAGCAATGTGTAGTGTTGGGCAAGTTGGCACATATATAGAAAGTGGAATAGAGCAAAAGATTGGGCAGAGACGAGAAAGGATACAGGACAGGTTCTCACTTGCAGGTGAGCATAGGTTGGCAAACTCACTCGTGGGTGAACTTACTCAGGCCCACCTAGAGCAGCCTGTAAATGCGAGTCAAAGTGAATCGCACAATATAATATTAAGGAGCCTGAGCCCGAATGAGCCCAGGTGGCTAGTATTTTTGTGAATCTGAATGGGAGTGATATTTAAGCGGACAATACGTTTTCTGAGTGAGTCCGTCTGAGTGCCATCTATGAGCAAGTCTGACTGAGTGCCGGCCTAAAAGGAAAATCGTGCTAAAGTTGTGGCAACGGTGGCAATGCAATGTGGCGGTGCATCTGTGTTCAGTGCATGAGTGCATAAAGAACGTTTGAGAGTGGCCTTCATTCAACCTTGACCGCACACACACAATCAGCCGCCTCCTCCATTTGCCCCCACCTCTTTTACCCGAGTGAGCTGCATCAGTTTGTTCAAGCATCCTTATTACAACAGCGAATGCTACAGAACAAGGCACCGCTATGTCTGCACTGACTAAAACAAATTCTGGGGCCAGTTGGTGCATGGTCTGACAAAAATTTGAAGGCACAAAGAAATGAGGACAAGAAATACAGAACTGGTGCCATGTCTACACTGTCATGGTGCCAGGCATCAAACACCCTTCCCCTTATTCTCCACATCTCTTTCCTGCTTCTTTGTTCCTCTGCAGCACACTCTGGAGGCAGGATTATGATTGAAGAGGGTGAAGGCTTGCTGAGCAGTGTGAAACATCCAGGCATATGCAGGTAGTGGATGCTGTGTAAGTGTTTCCCTGCACTTGATTTCACCTTCACTATCAAGTTCAGATAATTCTAGAACCTGCGGCGCTACCGCAAAGGAGTATTAGCACATTTAAATGAAATTTATCCACACAAATTTCCCGACGCCGCCTGCACCGCTTGCGGGCAGGCCGCTACATTAGCTCACATGCTTTGGGAGTGCGGGTCGCTCGGCCCGACTTACAGCAAGGCCGAGTGGAATGCGCTTTTGCGCAGCCCAAACCTACAGGACCAAATCCTGGCCGTCCAGTGCGCCCGCGACAGGGCCGTTAGGCTAGACCTGCTGGTCCCAACGTGGGAGTAGCTGGGTGGCGTGGAGCAACCTCTGCGTCTACACTGGACTCTTAATAAAGTTGTACTCTCTCTCTCTCTCTCCACATGGGCCGTGACAACGGCTGAGTTTCTAGGGTTGTGTAGGTTTAGTTTACTCACTTTCCACTCCTGTCTAACGCTCACTCTGCTGCACTCTTGTTCTTTCTGGACTGCATGAATGCCGTGCTTATTGCTTTGCAGGGGCTGCATATTCTTGCTTCGGCATGACAGACGAAACGTCATGGTGGCTGACACGTTGGGCTACGCATCATCGTGTATGGGAGTTTCCGTAATGAGTGGCTAGACTTTTCAAGTTCCCATTGTCCAGTGAAGCTTTTGAAAATGCTAAGGTAAGCCATATTTCTGTATTGCTCTCATGAGTGGTAGTTTGATTGAAACCTTTCATGTAGGCACTTTGGTTCCATGGACGAAAAAAAAAAAATCTAGGAAGGAGTGTGTTACTAGGCAGCTATCCTTGGCCAGCCAGCCCACTCTGATGCTACCGCATGACTCTTAGAGAATAGGTTTCTTGCTGCTGTGAGATCATTTCAAGATACTGTTTGTTACGTGGTAACTCTTAGTGGCACCACCGTTAATACCATGGTCACAATCAACCTTTGCCATGTTCTCTCTGGTTTACTCTCTGGTCCACACTCTGCACACTCTGTTGGTTAGAAATTACTGCTTGCACATAGTATTGCGAGGACCTATTTCCCACAAGCGTTTCTTTCATCTGCCACAATCTTGGCGCATAGTTGCTATGGCTGCATGTCAAACACGGCAGCCGATAAGATTATCGTGACGCTGGCGTAACGTGTACATTTGCCAACTGGTGTTTCTTGTGCTTCTGTTTTTCTCTGCTCTATGTAAGCAATAGCACAGGCAAGGAATAATCTTCTCATAACTGAAGAAATCTTGAGTACATCAGCAGTGTCACTGCAGGAACTGTGCATCTGAACCTAAGGTGCATAGTGTCATGAGAAATAGGCTGATGTTTCTGTGGACTGGCCAGGACAGCCTTCTCACTGCCTATCGCGATGTCTGACAACTCAAAAAGCGTTGAGGAGATGCTTCCATGCTGTTTGTGGCTTGACATGACCTTCACGAATGCTTACTCGTTTTGTATCGGAATGGCCAACAGCCCTACGTGCAATAACTGTAGCTGCAAGGAAATGGTTGCTGACCTTCTCTTTGAATGACCCATTTCAGTGTGCGGAGGAAAGAGCTTTGAAATGCATTGGACAAACTTTACAATTGCCCTTTGTCCGAGAAAAGGGTCCTGGTACACTGGCCTAGGCAGGCCTCAGCACAGAAGGCATCGAACATGTTGTTGCTTTTATGAACAGCTAGTCTTAGAGATAGACCTTAAACATTGTCATATTCTCATTTCCTTTTCCTTTCTCTTTTCTAACACAAAAGTGTTTTATGCCGGGGTGCACCAAGACTTCACTGACATTATTTCTGTCACGGATGTGACGTCGGTAAAAAGCACACGAAGAGATGACAAGAAAAACAGAAGAAAAATTTTCATTGAATTGAGTCACCTGGGAGTCTAACCCATGACATTTAAATCCATGACGATGGGAGTCGGGCATTTTACCCACCGTGCCACTGACCCTCATGCACGAGCCTTTACAAAAGTGCCTTATATCTTTCAAATCGTCTCCCTTCCACAGTGACCTTGTTGGCGTGGGGTGGTGTTGCCATCTTGGAGAGGTTAAATGTAGTACTGCATCGTGACACTAACAAGTGCTGACAGAACGCACTTCGGTAGTCTCAACGCTAGGGTGGCTCAATGCCAGCGTCTCTTTGTTCAACACTGGCATCGAGGCACCCTACTCAGCGCTGCGGAGGCTGGCTCCCCGATTTCCACTCCATTTCGTTTCAATACAGTTTGAGTGAGTGCTTTGTTGCAGTGAGGCGCCTCCGTGCCTTCAAGGCTCATGCTACGAGCTCTGCCACTTGCGTTCCTGAAGTGCTGTGTGGCAGTGTTTGCATGAGCAGAAGTGCAAGTTACCCAATCACTGGAGAGTGCACACCTTGCCATTTCTTTCCTCAAATCATGATGCTTTCCGTGAGCATATATCGAGTACTAGTGATTGTGTGCTTGTTGATGCCATCTTTGTGCGGAATTAACCATACGCTGTGCCCAGGTTTATGTTAACTACTTCAGCTACTACAAAGGTTTAATCTCGATCATTGACGTTAGTTGTTGGGATGGAGATGTGCCACAGGCGTCATCATGGTTGCGTCCACATAAAACGCTGCTATAGCAGCCAAACTCCAGCTGACATTGTGCAAGCTCTCATTTATCAATGTGCAATGAATATTAAGTTACTTTTGTAAAGACATGTTTCACTTTTGTGTTATACCGATTCCTATGACAAAGGGCTCAAGAATGTTTTTTCTTTTCTTTTGTATCTTCTTTCTTTCTATAAGCTTTTATTCCCCTTCCCCCCTTTTCTCAACACAGGATAGCCAGCTGGTATAAGAACTGGCTAACCTTTCCATCTATTCCTTTCTTCAAAAAGCAAACGATGAGGCAGACTTTTGATAATGCTATATTGGGAATCAAAGCTAGAGGGTTGCATTAAAGGGACACTAAAGGCAAATAACAATTTATGTCAGAGTGAAAGCTCAATGTATGACAACGTCTAAAATGGCAATATTATCAACAGCAGTGTCCTACCTACCGAGAAATTAAGCTAGATGTATCACACGATGAGCGCTACGGGTGGGACATTTTGGAAATTATCCCGATGACGTGAGAGAGTCCGACTACAATTAATCACTCGTAATCAAACTAGCTGCAATAAAAAAAAAGAACCTTTTGTGCATCAAGAGACGTAATAAAATGCTGCTTGTTCGTTTCTGTTTGATTCATGGAAAAAAGAACCCCTTTGGCGTTGCCGTGGGGAACGGCGCGTGTGGTTCAAAGGTTTCATTTTCGCCAAACTGCGCTTCGCCCAGTGCCCTGCTTCGCTCACGCGGTCGCGTCTCAGTGGTAGTTTCGGTATGACGTACTGCCGTGTGTGTTTTTGCGCGCTCGTGAAAGTCGCTCTGACAGAAAGTTCGACAAAATGCCACATGCACGTGATGTTTCCAGATGCCCGAATGGTGAACGCCACCAGTGCATGCCGCCGCGCAGTAAAGGCAGGCAACGTTGGGCATGGCAACAGTGACGTGAGAAAGATTGCTTTCAGGCGGGTGATTTGAAGTGCGCTAACGCGATGCGGACCGCTAAAACGGGATTTTATTTCAAAATAAGCACTTCCTTGGCATAAAAGTAGCACTACGAGGTTTCTGGACCACTATTTCAACAATAAACGTCAACTTAATATTTGCCTATAGTGTCCCTTTAAGTAATGTGATGTTCTTTGTGTACGTTCTTGGCAGCCTCCAGATCTTTTTTCTAGACAGGCCATCATACCTTCCCTGAGAGAAAACACAGAGTTCTATCTTGTCCTGCTAAAAATCATTCAAGTGACCAAAGGGCCTGCAAGGGCCTGCAGGACAAATGGACTGTGACAAATTTGACTCTGACAAGTGAGTCTGAGTGAATAACGATGGGTAAAATTTTGGTGAATCTGAGTTGGAATGAACCCGGTTGGGCAGAAATATGGTGATTTTGAGTCCAAGTGAAGTCTGGCTGAGCAGAATTTTGGTGAGTTTGAGTCCGAGTGAGTCTGGCTGAGCAGAATTTTGGTGAGCTTGAGTCCGAGTGAGTCTGGCTGAGCAGCATTTTGGTGAGCTTGAGTCAAGTGAGCCTGTTTGAATAGTGTTCTTGTGACTGAGTTTGAGTGAGTCATGTGATTCTGAGACCAAATGATCCCAAAGCAGAGATGTACTTTGTGAGTGAGGCTGCCCGAGTTCTATCTACTATTTGGCTATCCAGGGTAAGTGAGCATCTTGAATCCAGCTAAAAGAAAGTACTAAGAAAACTTTCCCCAAGATTGTCAGGCATGCGTACAGTGAGCACATGGACTTCCCATATCTACATATCCTGCAAAGCGAAACAGAGCTGTCACTTATAAGCTTGTCACCATCTTATGTAATAAGGTATGCCTCTAGCAGCCCACATGTGACATTGTTATGCACATGACATTATTGTATACATTCAATGTACAGTAAGTAGAAGGCAACAAATTCTCATCATTTCCCCTTATTACTTTGTGTCCCGTCTTGTTATGCAGTTTGCATCAGTGCTCAGAACTGTTGTTTTTATTCTATTTTCGAAATATTGATATAGAAGTCTCCATAGTGCCTGATCCTCTTAGTGAAGTTCATTGGGTCTTGTATTGTACCACGCAACTTTTTGCTGAACGCCCTTGTGATGCTTTAAGCAGAAGGCTTATGGGGCAAAGTCTTACGTTATGTTTCTAAAGGTTGTTGTTGCATGGTCTTCATGATCCAAACATTGTATATTGTAAAAACTTGTTTTCTGGACAGTTAAAAGTATTCAATGGTATGCTTTATTTTTGTCCAGATTATGTATTGCCCCTCGAAAAGAAAAGTGATACGCAAGGAGCTTGCAGCAAATAGTAAACACAGCGCCGACGACGCAGTACGTGACTGAAAACTCATTGCAAACAACGTGATGACGTCAACTCGGCATGGAACAGTGTCCAGCTTCTGTGGCAATGGGCCATCATTGGTAAGAGGTGCATTTTAATGTTCTTACTCAATCATGAAGCGATTTTTCTGAGAACCTAAAACTGGCTGTAGATGTGACACCTGATATGATGTAGCAATTGCAAAAGTCAGACGTTCCCTTATGCCTGAGATCACTGGAAGGTGAAAGTGATCTTTTTTTCTTCTCAGTCGGCTGTAACCGGGCGTTTCCTGCGATAGCACTAGACTGACAGTGCTTGCAAGCATATTCTCCACTATTAATTAATTAATTAATAATACCTCAAAGGTCCTAGGAAGGGGCATTACACTAGGGGTGGGCACATAGAGAATGCAAAAAATGGTCGGTCATGCAAGGTGACGATGGTCTTCGAGTGTCCTTGTACCAGCTCACAACGGGAGAAAGACATGATGGTTTTTCCAAATTGTGACTGGGGCATCGGTGTCACTGCAGGCTCCATTGTCGGTCTCTTTGAGTGATCAATTATTTGGTAGTCAGCTTGTCTGCTGAGTGATGTGCTAGTGCCAAAAAAAAACAGTCCAAGCAGTCATTGCACCATTGTGTGCTGAATGAAGATTGACATAGCCTCTCTATGGGAGACACTATGGGGAGGGAAAGAAAAAATGCTTATTTATACAAAAGTTTCTTAGGTCTGAGGTGGGTGGGGCTCTTTGTTCAGGGCTCCACTGGTTATAGTGGCTCATCGGACCTGGCCTAATGTTGCCAGTTGGCTTCCCATGGCCTGTTTTCAGAGGCGTGCCTCCCACAACCAGTGTGGAGCCGTGTTTGTCTGTATTAACGCGAAGTTCACCTCACCGAGATGCAAGGCACATTTGTACATAATGCGTGTCAGTGTTGGTGCACCTCTGCACCACGGGCATTCGTCTCAGTATTCCGTGAAGTGTATCTTATACCGGTGTCACTCGGGCACTTTTGATTGCGATCAGGGCCAATGCGGATTAGGCTTGATCCATATCAGGTGCTGCTACTTTTTATTTAATCGCGATCAGACCTGATTGGGATCAAGACGATCGCGATCCGCACATCGCGATCTGCACATCATGATCTGGCTCTGCTCCCAACTTGATCCGGATTAGACTGTATCATGTAGCAGCAGCCAACTTGTTATCTTGGTCAAGAAGTGCGATCCAGATTGGCCCTGATCACGATCAAAAGTGCCCTTGTGTCACCGGTGTTAGAGATAGTATGTGCAAGTGTGGGTATGTTTTTGGCTGTGGTATGTGCCAGTCCCTGGACTGCCATCTGATCAGCTTTGGGTTAGATGGTGCCATGGTGTGTTGTCCCAGTCTTTGGTCTTTGAAGATGTCAGCTTGGATGATTTGTTGCTCGTTGTCTTGAGTGATTATCGGTTCGTCTTCAGGTGCGTTTGTTGCTTGGTACGTAGTAGCGTGAGTGAGACTTTCAGCCCGTTTTGTTCCCGAGTACACTGGAGTGTGCAGGGCACCAAATTATGCCATGCTCCGTTGTGACATGTGAGCCATGGATTTTGAGTCGCTGACATTCGTTATCACGTCGACCATTTTTTCCAGTGAGTCGAATCATTCAAAGGAAGAGACACTAAAAATATGCACACCTGCTGTAACAGCAGCATGAACCTGCATAGAATCAATATGTTTAGTGCAGCCTCTGAGTAGATGGGTTGTGCAACATGGGAGATCCGTGAGTCTTGGGTCACTGAGTTTCTTCGTGGGTAGCAGCTGCTGAAGCCTGTGCTGTTCTGACTGGGTTGTGTGTCGTACGAGTTCTGCCTTTAGATTGTCGTATGGATTGTAAGCAAGTGGTGAGAGCAACGTGTTCCTAACAATGGCAGTAACAGCAGGTGATAGAGCGTTGATGTTGTGGTTATAGTATATTGAAGTATGTGGTGTTATGCTGTGAAAAGTGGCTCAATCCTGAGAAAACAGAGTTCCCTGAGAAGATAACAGTGAGGAGGCAGTTTTCCCATCGACAATGTAAGTAGTTGATGGTAAAAATGTGACAAGGCTATGACACCAACAGGTGACAAAAATTCAAGCACTTACTGCTTTTCAGCAGCTTGTTTGTTTTTGCGCTTTTATGCACATATAACAAATGGCAACAGGATTGCCTGTGTCAGAGTCATCACTGATAGGAAGACATTAGGCATTTTTTGTCCTATGCATTTAATTTGTGCAGTTACTGAAAAACCAAAAAGACGCGTACCATCAAGGAAAAAAGTAAGGACAGGACAGAAAGGGCGTCCCTTTCTGTCCTGTCCTTACTTTTTTCCTTGATGGTATGCGTCTTTTTGGTTTTTCAGTAAGCATGTACCAACTAGCCCAACAAAAAGTTCTATTAATTTGTGCAGTATTTGGAATTTATGCGAACTCCAGCCATTGTGCTTAGCCCAGAGGATCTCCTTGAATGCTGCCTGGCTTGAGCGCTTGTAGGTGGAGGCGTTAATGTGTTGTTACTAATGTGGCTGTGATCGAATACCATAAACATTATGCAGATTTGTACCAGTGTATTGACGAAGTAAAAAAAACTCTGCCCAAGACACAGCAACTTAAATATTGGCAAAGTCACGTAGAACAAACTATCAAAGGAAATTCAGTTCACCTTTATGACTAGCACGTGGTACTCAGTGATGAGATACTTCAATGTTTAACATAGAATGCACGCAGTTACTAACACATTTCTTTCTTGCACACCGATTCTTTTTCAGAACAGTCTACATACTGTCATGAGAAACAAAGCTAAACACAAACAAACAAACATGATGATGGTTATTTCGGTACTATTCAACAGAAACTTGGCAGATTTGTGTTCGTATCGTACCTCTTCTTTGTCCGTGTGTCTTCCCGCGCTATGCTACTAGCCTGTTCAAGATTATTTGAAGTTTTGTACGTCTTTGTTGGTTATATGAGAAAAAAGAAAGCACACACAGACGCAAAAAAAAGCTGCTCCAAAGCAGTAAATGCTTGCCTTTTTGCCACCTCTTGGTATCATAGCCTTGTCACATTTCTTGCGATCAATCACTCACATTGTCGATGGGAAAACTGTTTCCACAGTGTTTTCTTTGCTGGGAACTTATTCAATTCTTTTTTACTGCTCCAAGCACCCCAATGTTTCAACTGCCATGGTATTTCTCATCATTGACTATATCTCTAGAGAGTGAACTGTTGGGAAGCACTGGCATTCCCTCACTTAGGAATCCTGGGCCTGCTGTCATCACGGCACTAATGACTGGAATATTTTTCATGCTTCCAAGTTCAACAAAAGTTGCCACTGATGTCTTCTTGGTTTTTTGGTGGTATATACACAGACTGTCTGGACAACTTCCCTCCCTCGGCTGTGACATGCTTCAACTTTATGCCCAGTTCACCCGCATTTAAAACATTTCGTGACACTGGGGTGCGTAAAGTTGGTCCGGCAATCGTTAGTGCAATGACCCAGTTGGTTGCACAAGTAACACCTTGTAGCAGGCTCCTGAGTATACCTCTTTTCTTTGGGTGCCAATTTCTTCATGTCCTCTGGCCCCTGTTTCCTGACCTTGGAAAGATTCGTGCCGCCCTGCGTTTCCAGGAGTTGACCTGCTGATTACAGCATGTCTGCAAGCGATTTAGCTGTCCTCTCTTTTAGGTAGAGTGACAGGCTCTCTGGTGGCAACTGATGAGAATTCACTCCTTAATCAGAAGCACACCGTACTCCTGTGCATTCTCTGAAAGTTCGATCCATCTGTCAAAATAGTGGCTGAGCCTCGCGGCATACAGTGTAGCAGTTTTGCCATCAGCATGCTTTACCGTCTGAAACTTATCTCGGAAGCCTTCAACTGTCAATCTAAATCCCTTTGGCAAAGCAGCTTTAAGGGCACAGGGTAAGGCAAAGTTCTTAAAAAATAACTTTTTTTCTTTGCAATTTCGGAAGTGTATTCCTTTGTAGATATTGTTGTCCATATTTATGCTTTTCTTAGTCTTTTTTCTGGCTGAAAACCAGTTTTTGCATAAGCAAGCAGTGAGTGAACACGCAGCCCAGGAAAAGCCCCTCGTATGTGCTCCGTGCTTGCAGTCCTTTTTTCTAAAAGAAGCTTCCTGTACGAAAGCCAAAATGCTTGTCTGGAGTCAGTTGTATTGCAGATACATACTGCCGCACAATCATCGATCGGCTTACTGGCTTATCCCGTGCCCCCAACAGCCGCTTAAGACGACAGCTTGAACGTTTTAAACTTCGAGAGGGAACGTTATGTAGGCAAATTTACCACCCTCTCGGTAACCAATGGGTTCCAGTCGTCCCTCGTTCACATCGTCTCCAGGTTTTACAAGCCCTGCACGACGACGCGACAGCTGGCCACCTGGGTTTTCACAAGACTTACGAGCGCATCAAAACTTGGTGCTTTTGGCCTGGCCTCTCAACAAGTGTGGCCAAGTACGTCAGTTCCTGCGCGTCATGCCAACACCGAAAACGTACCACATCTCTTCCCGCAGGCCCTTTACAACCTCTGCCGTGCCCGTCCGCTCCCTTTGACTTCGTGGGCATCGACTTATACGGACCTCTCCCGCTTACGCCAGCCGGTCACCGCTGGATTGTTACTGCCGTGGACCACCTAACTCGCTACGCGGAAACGGCAGCTCTTCCCTCTGGTGCTACCTCGGAAGTAGCTGATTTTGTCCTGCGCGCCATTATTTTGCGCCACGGCGCCCCTCGTGTTCTCCTTAGTGACCGTGGCAAGACATTTCTTTCCCATGTCCTTGCTGAAGTCCTCCAGGCCTCTAACACCGTCCATAAGACCACATCAGCATATCATCCGCAAACAAATGGTCTTACAGAGCGTTTCCACCGAACTCTGTCCGACATGATATCCATGTATGTTCAGCCAGATCACAAAAACTGGGACACTGTACTCCCTTTCGTCACGTTTGCATATAATACTGCCATACAACGCACGATGAATTACAGCCCGTTTTTCCTCGTGTTTGGCCGTGAACCGACTTTTGTTCTGGACACCACATTTTTATCCACGCCCTCTGTTCCATCTTCGTCCCTTCCAGAAGAGTTCGCTGCTCGCGTCGCCCGCTGCCGTGAAATTGCCCGCGCCAACACTGCTACCATTCAGGACAAGAGGAAAGTCGGTTTTGACGCGAAACGTCGAGTTGTTTCGTTCCGTCCAGGCGACGAAGTCCTCCTGTGGACACCTGTTCGTACCCCTGGCCTCTGTGAAAAATTTCTTCATAGATATCTAGGTCCATACACCGTGCTGGAAAGGACATCTGCCGTGAACTATCGCGTCGCTCCAGCCAGCGCGGCTACTGATCGTCGTCGCCGCAGCACCGAGATCGCTCATGTCTCTCGCCTGAAACCTAATATTCGGCGTTCCTACCCTTAACCTGCTGCCCGCTTTCGCGCCAGCACCTCCACCACTTATGAGACGACGCCCAGTTCAGTAATCGAAAGGTCATATATTTTCAATGTCCAAAGCGGCGCAGCCCGCGTGACAAACGAAGATGATGATTACAATGGTTTCTGTACAGATGAAGATGAACTATATAGTCAGCGCTCACAGTATATAAGAAATTTTCGGGTAACTTTTGCTTACCTGATTTTTCATCTAAGGCAATCTGAAGACGCTGTGCACCTTTTGTTCACATTTGTTCTTTTTTTTAGTGGTGATCAGAGTGATTGTAGGGTTTAGTAGTCATCGACTTACCTCTCAAAGCCTCCCTCGTTGGCAGTCAAAGTTCTTTCTCCCGTTACGATAGAGCCATATCACTTGCCTTTTGAGGTTTTTCCTTTCTACAAGGAACAGAAAAAAAGCTTGTCACCCTTGGAAATTTTGTTCGAGTAGCCAACAGCACACAAGTTGGCATCTTGCTGCAGCTGATGGCATCTTGCAAACTGTAAAAAGCTTGTGAGTGCACACGTGCAGCAGTGTTTCTGTGCACGATAATGGCGTCGTTTTTCGGCAAGAGCGAAAGCAGCAGAGGAGTTATTGGGGATTGCTGGTGACGTGTTGAGCCTGGTCCAATAGGGGAGCACAAAAGGGTGAAGAAGTGAGGGGAGGCGTAGCGGGTGGGGAAGAGATTCTCCCTTTCCTTTTTGTACAACGGTTTGAACTACCATTGAAAAATACAGAGACCTCAGTGCGTGTTTTACTCTGTTGGTTCTTTTCGATCGACGCAGCTGTGATTGCATGATTTTCAAAGAGCAACATTCTTCTTCCAAAATGCCAGGTAAGATGGCTAATGTGTTCTCCATGCTTGTAAATATGTCAGGTGCATATGAGTAAAATTGTATACTCGGTACCGTTGTATAAACGGTTCGGTATTTGAAAGTGTATATGTATACACAAGTTCGTTGAGCTTAGGCTATAGAAGCATGGTGTCATATGTTGTTCGTGTTCTAATAAGTCATATTCATTCGTTACCTGTTCCTTCGTCTTTGTAGGGCAACGAAGTCTCTCTGCTGAAGAGGCACTAGGTGTTTTTTAGCCTACCGTTCGGAAAGTTATGTGTCAAGTACTCGGGTGACGAGTTTGCGGTACCATCGACCTCTGCATTGGCTTCGATAGATTCATCGGAGCGTGAGGAAAACATCGAGCCTCTGTGCAGGAAAAAATGCAGGAAGGCATACACACAGAAAAGGAAACCTAAGAAAGCGAGCCCTATGCCCGTTGAGGATGACAGTGACCATGAAGAGCAAGAAGACGATTCATTCTGTGGCATGGATAACCGGGCAGCCTTCTGACATTCCAGTGAGCATTGCTGGAAATCCACCGACGTACTAGCAAAAACTAAATGCGGACTGCAGCGCTTGCGATGTGTTTTCTCTATACTTTGAAGAAGTGCGAAAGATGATTGTTGAACAAACAAATCTCTATGCGTTTCAAGAAATGATGCTTAACTGGCACACGGTGACAGTGAGCAAGCTGAAGGCATACATAGGGATACTCATTCTAATGAGCATTCATAACTTACCTCAGATCTATCTCTAGTGGAGTTCATACAAGTTCTTCAACGTGCAGAAAACAAAGAATGTAATGTTGTTTAGATGTTTTCAACAGATCACTCGTTGCCTGCACCTCAACAACAATTCTAAGATAGCCGATAAGACCTCACCAAATTTTGATAGGTGCTACAGGGTGAGACCTCTTATGGAAATGCTCAGTGCGAACTTCCAGAAAGAATACAAGCCTTCCTTCCATGTCGCTGTCGATGAGTCCATGATCCTCTTCAAGGGCAGATCAGCGATGAAGCAATATATGTTGCTCAAGCTGAAAGTCAAGCGAAGGTATAAAGTGTGGAACATTGCTGACAGTGAGACCATTTACCTCTGCAAGTTTGACCTCTACCAAGGCCACACAGAGCGTCGATCCACTGACATGGGGCTTGGTG
Source organism: Rhipicephalus sanguineus (assembly GCF_013339695.2). Classification (NCBI taxonomy): domain Eukaryota; kingdom Metazoa; phylum Arthropoda; class Arachnida; order Ixodida; family Ixodidae; genus Rhipicephalus; species Rhipicephalus sanguineus. The sequence goes on along the minus strand of NC_051181.1, from coordinate 149,073,648 downwards.
AGCATGCTGTACATTCACTAACAGAAGATGTGGTGGACGCAGGGTCACAAGTTTTCTTTGATAATTTTTTTTTCGTCAGCAATGCTTCTCCTTCACCTCAGAGAACAAGGTGTATTTACTTGTGGAACGTTCAGATCCAACAAGAGAGATCTGACCTCAGAGGTGAAGGTTGATAATAAATTACAGTGTGGATCATTCCTATATGAGATCCAAAGGGCCAGTTTCTATCTACCAGTGGCGGGACTCGAAGAATGTCCATGTGATATCCATTTGTCACGACCCGCAAGATGAAACCACTGTGGAAAGGAAGCTGCCTTGTGGAAAGAAGATTCGGGTGACGTGCCCCAAGGCACTGAAGGATTACAATCAGTGTGTGGGTGGAATTGATTGTTTTGATCAAAAAAGAAATGCCTAGGTGGTAGAGAAGCGTAGGATGGCACCACATTTTTTATTTCCTGGTTGATGCTGCCATCGTTAATGCCTTTATTGGGCACACAGGTGCTGGCAGGATGGACTTGCTCCATTTCAAGCTCAGTCTTGGGTGGCAGCAGTTCCGGACGAAGTCCGTTTCCAAGGGAACGACCACTTTCCAAAGCCATCCAACACAAGGAGATGCTGCTGGTGCTCAACCAAGCGCACCGAAGTGCGCACCAAGCTCATGTGCACAGCTTGTAAAGTGCCATGGTGCATGCAGTGCTTCTGTCCTTTTCATTTAGCGAAATGAGCCTAGAATGATGATGTAACTTGATTTGGGGCTACTTCCTCGTGGACGTTGGGACATATGCTGTCCCACCTCCCATTTTTAATTCTTGTGTGCAGTGGAATGCATGTTGTCCCACCTTTTGCGTTTAGACCATTGTGTGTAAAGTGATGAAAACTGGTTTTACCAACTTTTCTTAGTGTAAATAAAACGTTTTTGGATAAAAATACGACTTCCTTGTGCGTGTGACCTCATGCCTCATAAAGGGTAAATGATGGCAGTATCGCAAGTGCCAAAATCATTAGGATTGAAGCCTGGTCAGAACACAGTCAATTTGCTGAAAGAAGTTAACCACAATCGATGATACATTGCGGATAGAGCTGCACGACAGCTCACAAAAGGAGCAAGGCAAGCAAGACGACAGGCTCAAAAGTGAAAAGATGACTTTTTCAATGATTACCAAGCTCGTAGCTATTAAATAAAATAGTTGAATAGTGTTTGTGGCAAAAGATTGGTACTTTTCGCGCTGTTTCCCTACTCAAAACCATGTTTTTTATTACTTAGGTACCATCGTATTTTATGTATTCCAAGATGACCAGTTGCTTGTATTCTGCATAAGTGATGGGTGACGGTCACTACTTTATCAGAATTGAAATTATGTACTTCACAGTTTTTGTGTAACAAATTTTGAAAGATGCAAATTAGCTCAAAATTTAGGTCCTAGTGGTAAAAAATTCACCAAAATAGTAATATTTGTCAGATCTTAATGAGTCTTCTTCAGTTAAAAGAGTGCAAAATTTGGAAAAAAGATTATCTATGTATTATGTGGATACCCCTTTTAGTTACTGAGAAAATGGTTCCTCAACATGGTCAAAAATGCATGTGTAGTGCTAACGTACAGGGCTTACCCTGTGCCCTTAATCTTTGCATAATTAGAGGCATCAGTTGTCATCAGCCTTCCGTACACACTGAGTGCTTTGCCTCTCAAACACATGCTCAATGCAGTGGGTCATTGGTCTTCTGGCCAATTCTGGCGTTTAGCTTTTGTTTCAAATTTATGCAAGTAAGCATCCAGGTCATCTTTCCTCTCATCGAATGCTTCAAGCAGCTTGCTTGGGTTCATACTGAAGCTATTATCTTCTTTTTCGGTGCTGTGACTCTTGCCTGGACATGAGTGTATATATGCGCTGCTGCAGCCTGAGTCGTTCAAGTTCTAATTCATGCTGCCTTTGCCGTTCTCTTTCAAACCATTTCAGCTTCTCTATCCTTTAGCCGTTTCAGTCACTAGCTTCTCTCTTTCCAGTTCTGCTCTCATTTGTTCTTCTTTTGCCTCTCCTTCTCCCTTTGGCTAATCCACTTCCATATTTCATCTCTAGAAAGGCCCATCTCCCATCTCACCGAGTGCAACCAATTTCCAACTTCCCGAGATTCATGGTGCCATTCAAACAAAACTTGGTCGTATGCAATAAATATCTGCCAAACTTTCGACTCTCGAAATGCTCCCTGCGTGTACAGGTAAGGGAAGTGTGGTGCAACACAAGAAATAATTTATGATAAAAATGGAAATGACTCTAGGCTCTTTCTCCCCACTATGGGCACCCTCTGCACCAGAAAGGTCCTGTACGCGTACACGAGAATGTATTGTCACAACCCGTGAATGGGTTGCACTCGCTGGGAAGATTCTAAGGACTGACGGGTAGGTCCCTCGAAGCGCCTCATGAAAGCACGGGCAATTAAGAATAGTTTCTCTGCTGTGTCAGCAAATGCCGCTTGTGGTCCAAAGACATAATCAAAGCTCCAGAGTTGACAAAACACAAAACAGTATGTATATTCTTAGTTCAAGCAGTACAAGCATTTCACATATATGCACACTTGGCTGGTTATATCTCAATAAAACTGAGATGGGCTTAAGAATAGTTGGGTACCATCAGTTGAATCATGCTTAAAATATAAGCTCGTGCATTAGAGAATGTTCAAGAAAACTGAACGTCCTTTCATATCCACCAGGCTTGTTCGCAGTCCGGTGCATGGTGTATGTAGTGGCGTTTCTCTATGCTTTTATTGGAAACATGGACACATGTCGGATCTTGCTGACTGTAGCGCTGGCCAGGGATTCCCCTTCCGCAGTCAGCTGGTTGCATGTCTCTTCTCGGCACTGCCGTATGACAGACTTGCCGACTTCCCTCACTTCTTCACTTCACTGCCTGACTGGCTTCCCCTTGATATACTCATGGATACTCAGGTTCATAGGTCGGCAAAAAAAATTGGATCTCACTCAGACGCACTCAAGAAATATAATTTGCTCTGAGGGCTCACTCAGACTCTTCAAAATTTTCCTCAACCGGATTCAGACTCGCTAAACTTTTTCCCAACTGGACTCACTCAGACTCAAACTCACCAACATATTACTCGGCCGGACTCACTGAGGCCCACACTCGCGGCTTGACTTGAGTCTGAGCCTGAGTGAGTAGACTCGTGAGTCCATTTGTGTGAAATTAGATTTTCCAGTCATGATGTCAATGCTCTTTAACGCCAATATCTCATATTATCGTTTCTCTACGATATGCCTTTGGATCTTGTACCTTCGAATACGAGTTTTCAGTGGTTTCAATCAAGTAAGGACATCTTTATAAAACACAGGACTCATACGAAATATTTTTATCAAGAACTTCCTGCGAAAGAGTTTAAGGGAAGGCCATGGCAGCCCCCACTCCCTAGCTCATGTCTCTAATTAATAAATATTGAGCTGGCGCATGAATGCTGGTGCGTTGAGATATGTGTGGACAGACCTAAGTATAAACGTAAGCCAATATAAGGCTGATAGTAAAGCTGAACTTGAGTGGATAGGACTAGGCTTGTGCGAATATTAGAGCACTTTGAATATTCAAACGAATATTACAATATTCGAATTCACTTCCATTCGAATTTAAATTATTGGAAATTTCGAAGTATTCGTAATGAACGAATAGGTGTATATTAGTCTGCATGTAACCTCCTGTAAAGGTGGTTTCACTGCAATGGAGGAGTGCTATGCCGTGAATGCACCTTTCCAGGAAAAATCCGCACTGCCGTGAAGCCCCCTTTCATGATTAAATAAACATTTTACCCTCACATCGATTCATCATTTTTTAAGTTTAAAAGCTTGTTATACCGGCTTATGTGCTCCAAGTATAGTAAATTTTAAAGCGTAACATATTTGACAGGTTATCACTTGCATTCTATCGAAGGCCAAATCCCACTACTATTCAAGGTTGCTTCCACTTCCTTTGAACCAAGAAGAATTACATTTGCACATGCCTTGTCACAATTAAAAAAAGAACATTGTGCAGGTTGGTTTGGTCATAACAAATATGGTCATTTTTCTTTATAATATGTAATACTATTCGAATTCGATTCGAAATTATTCGACCAAGATCACTATTCGCTTCGAATTCGCTTCGAACCTAAAATTTACTATTCGCACAAGCCTAGATAGGACCATAGGTAGGCAATAAAAGATGGAGCTCACTCAGACCCTCTCAGATATATTTTGCGCTTAGGGCTCAGTTGGACTCATACTCACAATATTTTCCTCAACCGGATTCACTCGTACTCAGGCTCACTAAAATTTTTTTCAGTCGGACTTACTTGGACTCAAGCTCACTAAAATATTACTCATCCAGACTCTCTAAGACTCACAGTCCCTGATCTGAGTCCGAGTGGGTGTGAGTGAGTTTGCCGACCCGTGCTCAGGTTTGAGATAGTACTACTTCAATATGACTCACCTGTTCACAGTGCAGGGGGAGCTTGGGAAAGGGCAAGAATCTTCTTGCATCTTCGGTGGATGTCGGCGGACACGTTGGCAGTAGCCACCTTGTGTGACCTTGTGTCATGCCTTGATTTCTCTATCATTCTAAGATTTGTGCGTGCTCAGTTTGAAGCGTGCTGGCTGTCTTGGCGGCCGTCTTCTCCGGTGGGCAGGGTGTGGGCACGTGCTTTCGAGAAACAGTCGTGGCACCTTGTGATGATTATTTTGGGCACGCACTCGCTTGAAGTTGGCTTTATGAGGCAGTGTTGTGCACTTTATACGTGTTCATTTGTGACAGCTGCCATTGTGAAGGAGCGTGTATATCCAGTGCTAGTGGTGGATATACAGTAGAACCCCCTAAGACATCTCTCATGGGACCACAAAAAGAGAATGGAGTAGTCAGAAAATGTAAAACACAAATATGTGGTTAAAATAGGAAAGAAGTGGTGCTAAAGAATGAAACAGATGCATTACACACAGCTCTACTTCAAAAGAGTTTATTCATCACTTTGTGGCTTAAAGAAGTCTTTGATTAAAGTCTGGCATTTCTTTTCTCCTCTACCAGAACCAGACTCTTTTTGGCACCTGGATGGCCTTATGGCAATCCAGATCGCCAAACTCATTGATGTAGCTGCTCAGCACATTGCAGCAACAGTTAGCAGCGTGTCGGGCAGGAATGTTGCGGGAATGATATGTGAGAAGGGGTTCTAATGGATAGGTATCTGCAGACTCGTTGCTTGGACTGCATTCTGGAAACATTTTACGTGGGAAAACATGTAATGTATAAGCGGGGTTCTGTCGTACTGCTTTCTGGTAGTGGTTGCACAAAGAGTGGTGGCGGACAGGCCAGGGGAGGGAGCTGTGTACATGAGTGGTGAAACTTGCACAGGCAGGCTCTCGCAATTTCATGTCTTAAATACAAGTTAAAATTGGCTTGAAACTTTAGCTTAGACATGCTGCTCTAAATGGAGCAATCATTATAAATAAATCTGGCTGCACAATTTCGTAAACATTTGAAAGAGGAGGCAGAAAGGTTAAAGATATTTTGATGGGCAGCAGTGCCATGGATGTTGACAAAGGTTTAAGCACAAAGATGACGTGATGCTCTACCATGTTCTTTCTGGCAAAACCTTTGGCCATGTCCAAAGCGCCTTTACCCATTGAAATATGCAAACAAACTAGCCAATGTTTCAACCTTAAAGGGGCCCTGCAATGCTTTTTCAGCATGGTTAGAAATCTCTGCTGATCGGTAGTCAAGGCTCCTAAGAACATGCGAGGCAATCATTATAGTGCGGCACGCGGCCTGGAATTTACTATGATTTCTCAGTCAGCTAGAAATTGCTCGGTCTTCTCTTAACAAATGATGCCATAGGCCCGAATGACCGTGCCATAAACACAAAGTCCACGGCCATTGGCTGATCTGAGCATCGTGAGCTGCATGGTTACCGTATCCGCCGCGGGATGCTGCAATGTGCCCGTGCACTCACGATCGCACTGAAAGTAAGCTGTGCATTTGAAGAAAAAAAAAGAAAAGAAAGTGCTCAAGGTCATGACACGCTCTAACCAAAGGACGTAGCTTCTTGCCCCCTTGTCATCCCCCCACCCCAATGCGTAGCTTTCAGTATGCTCACTGGCACGAAAGGAGAGAGAAAGTGCTTAAAGCGTGCGACAAATCCCTGTAACTCCGCTCGTACTTGACAGATTCTAAAAATTTTTTGTGGCAGTCGATTTGTGAGGCAAAATCATTTAATGAAGCCATTCGATGATTACTTAGATGTCCAAAACTGAACACTGTGTTAAGTTCGAACTGTTGAGCTGTCAAATATGCTAGCAGTTTTATAGAAGGTTGAACAAGTTTTGAAAAGTGATGCATGTTGTGGAAGATGCTGTTAGCCCTACTGTGATGAATGAGTCTGATGACCAGCGTCATAGCAGTTGTCATCACATGGTGGCAATGTATTTTTTTTTTAGGGGTAGGGAGACAACAACATGCAGTTTTAGTGCGATTACAACAGCTCATTAATTATCTTTGTTAGCTGTTCTGATTGTATGGTATGTGCAGTTATGTAAGCAGACTTTTGTTGATACCAGTGATATACATTTATGTGGATAACACATAATCAGCTGCCAAAAAATTCTATTTCCAGCCTTCCCTATGAAAATTTTGAAGCAACACTGGCAGATCATAAAGGAATGATTATTACATTTACGTGATTCTAATGCCCGTCTTTTATTTAATAGAAAATTGGTGCAAATGTTGACTACACAGTGGCAGTTGGATACTACACTGCAATTGTGTTTGCAACAGCCTACTGTGATGAATGAGTTTGATGACCAGCGTCGTAGCAGTTGTCATCACATGGTGGCAATGTATTTTTTTTTAGGGGTAGGAAAACAACAACATGCAGTTTTAGTGCGATTACAACAGCTCATTTGGCAGATAAGCTCTATTAAGAAAACAAATATTGTCATCTGCCCAACTGCTGTTGAAGTTGGAGTACTCTGTTAGAGTGGCAATGAAGCTCCATAGATGTAGAATGTGCACTGGTGTACAGTACTCGCAGATTGAAACAGGACAATTTAGGACTAAATAATGCACATGTTTTCATTTCTAGAGTCTTCACTTCGGGTCATATCGGTGTAATTTTGACTTGAACATGTAGATCAGAGCCAACATTATCTTTAGAGACCAGATTCGTTGTGACATGACGTGCTTATCTCGAGCAGTTGCGCATACAAGTTGTTATACCAAAAAATTTGATGTAGCGTTTGAGGGTTCCAGAAAAAACGTCCCCGGAATAAACGTCCCCGGATGATACGTCCCCAGAATAAACGACCCCGGAACAAATGTCCCTGGAAGAAATGTCATTCGCGTTGTCGGAAAAAACGTCCCCATACGGGGGCCATCAAACGTTGTGCCTTCAAGTCACCAATTTTTTATTTCCCACTGCAAAAAAAAAAAAAAAGGTCTGCGCGAAGATTGTAGTTTACTGAAATTCAAGTTTACTCCTATGTGGAACGCCTACTCGGCCACTGTTCATGGAGGACACAGGATGAACAATCATGCGGAGGCCTGAAACAGAAGAGGCTGGGAAGCATCGCGGGCCACAGCCGCCCAACAGTGGGGAGGGCCTCTGATGCCTTGCGCTCGGAAGAAGCCACCGTGACATTGGAGATGGCCCAGTCTCGAGTCGGTGCACTCCGAAAGAAGAGGCGCAATCAGCGGTCATGGCCATGCAGCAGAGTGTTCACAACCTGTGTGAGGACTATACTGCCGGGACAACGGAAACCTGAACATTTCCTGATCGAGGGTTATTGGACATAGGATTCGGCTTTACCTTCATTCTTTTTTTAACCCAATGTGGCCGAAAATTTGCGAAGTGTCCAATACAGGATGCAGTGTTTTGTCGAGTGAGTTCGCATTGGATTCGTTTTTCGGTAAATTTTTCACTTGGAGACTTTTTTTCCTAGAGAGCCATGCTGACGGTATAGTGCCTATACTGACGGGGACGTTTCTTCCGGGGACGTTTATTCAGGGGACGTATCTTCCGGGGACGTTCTTCCTACACCCAGCGTTTGAATCTGTGAGTACTGTACACAGAAGACGTGCTGTGGCCCAGGGGCAGTAATACAGTGCTGTCAGTGAGTCACAACAGTGCGCATTAAGCATAAATAAGTGCCCATAGCTTGAAGGGTAAGCTGTGCCCATTTCATCTTTTTGTAATTTGCCAGGATCAGGCATTCGCATTGGGTGCATGTCAAAATCAATGGAGTCTGCCAAGTAAAGTAGTGTTGCGCTTTTTTTTTTCCTGCCTATCCTCTAATTTGGCTTGCTGAATAAGATGAATTTCATTGTTCTCATCACAGTCGGATTAATGGAGGTTCCATGTATTGTTTACTTTGAGTTGCCTTGAACAACTTCTTTCCTCTATTACAGTGTATTGGTGTACTCTAGAATACTTTGATATTTGGCAGCCTGCTCAGTGTTGGAAAAGAATGCTCTGAGTATGTTTCGGTAGTTCTGTCAGAGCGTGTAGGGTGCTCGTGCAATCACATCTCTGAGGAATGGCTGTGCAAAAGTTGTTATTGAGTGCCTGCTGCATAAGTGGCACCATGGAAGTGGCACCCTTGCTGCTACTGCTAGCTTCCTTACCCCATTGCAAGTCTGCACCTGAGACCCCTTTACTGTTTCTCCATTCCTTGTAACTACATTGCAAATCAGTCCTTCAGAAACCTGCAAGAATATTCACGAAAAGGGAAAATTGTGGTCCACCTGACTTTATCACAAAACTACAAAGTGGCGCTGGCTCACACTCCCAGGTTTGCACGCAGAGAAGCACCCAATAAAGTGAATGAGAGGACAACTGCCATTGGAAGTCAATCGCTAGAGCATCGGACACGTTATCCGAAGGTTGTTTTCGGTCCTTACTGGCGGCAGTTGTCTTTTCATCCACTTTAATTCTTTTACATTTATGTCATAATGACTACACAACAATTAAAAGTCTACAAATAATGTTCCCTATGCCTTCCTTCGCTTCATTAGGTTGTGTCTGACAAAGACAAATGAGCCCGTGATCCATAATCCCCCCCCCCCCTTTCGTGCAAACCTACCAAGAAAATTCATTTGATTCGGTGAGAGGATGGCCGGCACAGTAGCACTGCGGCAGCCACTGTTGTCTACTGGTTTCTTTCGTAGGTTTGTGTTGCAGTCAAATAGATGACAGCTTTGGATTTTCATATTTCTTGTGTAACTGAGAGGTGTGCTCTTTTCAGCAGCACAAAGAGAGACACCGTTCGCTCAAGCTGCTTCGTCTTTTGGCTGAAGAGGGTGTGATGGCCGCTGTGGAGAAGAACCCTGTCTGGTTTCCCTTGCTGCACCAGGCCATCATGAGTGACGTAGTGCTCCAGATTTGAGCGCATTAAAGCCCCAGGACGTCAGTTGAACTATCCTCGGCCTCCTCTTGTGCGTTTCTTTATTTGCGGTTTTCAGCTGCGCAGAATGCTCCACCGCTGCAACTTATTGTTTTTTGTTGCCCTCCTATGGTTGTGGCCAAGGGCGTATCCAGAAGAGTGTAAAGTTGGGCGAGTTGGTGCATAGGTTAATGAAATATTCGTGGCGCAACTGAGAGCAGGGAAGAAAAACGAGATTACAGGATACGGCGAAGACAGGATAGGCCTTATCCTGTCGTCTTTCCTGCTCTCAGGTGCGCCACATAATTTCGTGCAGCGTATCCAGAAATTTATTTAAGGGGGCGGGGGGTGCCCCCCCCCCCCCTGCACACGCACAGTATATGTTTGTGCACGTTACATTTTACGGAATAAATGAGACACGGGAACTGCACCCGTTCTTGGGCCAGCTGTTATATTCTCCAACACTTCCTCTTTTTTCAGCTTCGCGGTCCCTGCTCACTCTTCGCGCGAGCCCCGTTCTTCCAGATCTCACTCGGCCACTCTGCGGACCTGGCAAACAGAAAATAAACGGCAGTTCAGTGCAGTGCGCGTACTCCTTTCTTACGGCGCGGCACGTGCACTGCGAACTTATTTCTTTTCCGCCGGTCGAGTCCCTCGGATCCAGAACTTGGATCTTAGTTGCTAACACGCCATGTAGTAACTCCTACGCAAGGGCGCCCTGACAGCTGCCGCCCCGTTGCACCCACAGCCTCGTCTACGACATTGTACGCCGGGGCAGCCCGGCGCCGGTGTTCATAATAGCGCTATTTTCCTTGCGCTTCTGTTTCCTTCCTCGCAACTCTGATCTTCTGGCAGGCGGCTGTGCGACTGTCATATAGCTTGTGACGCTAACGGGCGCATCTAACCTGAGGACCGCGTTATAAATTGTTTGAACCTCCCTCGGGAATGTCACGCGCATCGAATGACTTTCAGTAACGTCGATGCTGGGTTTTGAGTCTTTCTCTGGCGCCTTTAGACGCCGAAGCGCGGTTTTCCCACATCTACAGCATAGCCAGCTGCCGGGAGGTCGACGTTCGAGTCGGTCTTTTGTGGTTATAGATGTTCTCTGGCCTCTCCGTTCTGTTCTGCTTGTATATATGAAGCGAGTACAGGCTAAACACTCTGGTCGCTCGCTCAGTAAGGCCGTTCTCCTGGTGGTGGAACGCGAATGCGTAATGGTGCAGCACCCTCGCCGCGGTGAAGTGCTTATACATATACACTCATTCTACATGGTCATAGGCAGTACCCGATTAGTAACAGTAATAATAATAATATCTGGGGTTTAACGTCCCAAAACCACGCTATGATTATGAGAAACGCCGTAGTGGAGGGCTCCGGAAATTTCGACCTCCTGGGGTTCTTTAACGTGCACCTAAATCTAAGTACACGGGCCTCAAACATTTTCGCCTCCATCGAAAATGCAGCCGCCGCGGCCGGGATTCGATCCCGCGACCTTCGGGTCAGCAGTCGAGCGCCATAACCACTAGACCACCGTGGCGGGGCAGTAACAGTAATAAGAGCACGGCATATAAGGGATTAATTGATTGATTCGTGACTAATTAGATGGCAGCAGGTATCAGAAGAATGGGGTTGGTATTTCATTAGCTAAACGTCAATGCGCTCAAGCTAGCCGCAGCCAGCGAGCACTAGAACAGCGACAGGAACGAGACATTGGCTCATCATTAAAGAGGGTTTATTTAATACAGGCGTTGTCCATAGCGTCTTTCGGCTGTTCTAGGATTCCGCAGCGAAACGGGAGTGTGAATCCGTCGGAAGAGCAGATGGTGGCAGCAGAGGTCCGCGGTCGTCAGCGAGAGAAGCACTGATGGCACGAAGGCAGCCCGAAACCAGCACAGCACGAGATGGTACAGCCACGAACGACACCGCAGGCGGCACCCGTAGATGAACTTGTAGCTCTGCGGTCACAGGACGAATTTAACCTAAACGTGAGATGGATTATGAACAGGAGCGACAACAGAATTTAGCCGCAACATCAGTTATGCACAAGTACACGCAAATTCAACACGTTAATGAAGCACTTTCGCACTATGTCGGTTTTGCGGAAGATATACTTACGCGGAAATTTGACTGCCGATCCGGAAGGCTAGCGGCGATTAGGTTGCATGCGGAGGAAGCCCATGACCAAGAAGGACTGCGAGGCCATGTCCGGAACGGGTAGGCCGGACGGCGAGGTCGCGACAGCATGGAGCAGTCAGAAGACCACGAAGTCGTAGCGAAGCACCTCGGCAAGGTTTTTCGCCGAGCGAAATCCACGAGCACACTGGACCAAGCGACCGCCCGTGCAGGAGCCGAAAGGTTCGCGCATCTGCCATGACAACATATAGAACATTAAAAATGCGCAAGAGAAAATACGATGTACTCACCAGAGAACGCGTGAACCTACGCGGTCTGCCGAGAATCGCAGCGAAAGAGCGCACATAAAAATTGTGTTGCAGTCACGGCCGCGATGCTAGCTTGGCATTTTCCAGAAGGCTGTCGATCATTGAATCAGGTAAGTGGTACGGTACGTCTGTGCACAGTGTCAAGATCGATGCAGCGAGGCGCACAAGCTTGTACTCGAACCCATGGGCGTCAAGCCTGAAACGAGTGCAAAGGCAGATTAAGCAGAAGCATAGCAACGAGGGCGCTATATGCTTACCTGGAATAAAGGGGCCTTAACCTGGAAAAGCAGCGGTTTAGCGGAACGTTGGTTGCGCGGCGCGCTCGTTGACAACACGCGAAAAAGCGTCGTAGAAATGCGGAAAAGAACCGAGGCTGCAGGGAGAGAAAAAGTTAGCGTGTTTGGCGAGGTCACCAGAACACCCCCTAATTCCGAATGCCGAATTGCGCCGGGCAAGCACTTATCGTTCAAGAGCACGTGATGTACTACGCGGGCATACCTTGACACGATAACGTGCACCGTTTGCAGCGGCATTCGGAACGGGCACTGTTAGTGACGCAAACGCAGAAGGGGCAACCCTAATACAAACTACTCCTGCCTAATGTGAGCTAAAACCTGCAGCTGATGTGCGTAGGCACCCTTCACGCTTCCGTCACTGACAGGGCCCGATATGGCGACGGTCCAAGAAACCGCTAACTCAACTACGCGTTGCAACAATGCACACACTTTCGTTAACTGCAGAATGCCCAACTAGGTGCCTGGTTTCCTGAACAACAATCGCCCTCGCTAGTAAAAATTCACCTTTCGTTGACGCAGCCCGTTGTTCCTAGCCAGGCCCTCGGTGACGTGGTGGCGGTGGTGGTTTCCAGGTGCCCCCGATGAACGGCCAGAGGGCCCAGTATGCGCACATGGCAAGCGTGGAGTTCGGCGTGAAGTACCGGTCCATATCCAGCACGGGTGTCTCGCGCCTCCAGCAAAGAGTAGCGGCAACGACGAGTGATTTCCCCGGGCTGCTGCGTTTTGCGTTTATAAAGACCAAGCTAGCCATCACGCGCAGGCGCAGTTGGCGCTGTCCGTTCGTGGAATTCGCTAGAGCTTCATTCTTGATAAACAGACGCGGCGCTCCTGAGGCTTCGCTTCTGCTCGTTATATCGTCAGACTTGCATCTTGAAGGCGCCATCCTTGCGTGCAGGCAAGCTTCTCGTCTGTAAACAATAAACCATTGAATTCACTAGCGCGCAGGTGCACTTGAAGAAAAAAGAAAGAAAGATTTCTCATCCGATTCACTTTAATTAAAACTGATCTCCAGCCTACCCTATAAGATTAAATGTGATATGTGGCGTAGCTTTTCTTTTTTCTGGATGGGCAATGCGTTGCTACAGATGGGCTTCAAATCCCCGCGAACGCCCAATGTCGGAGGAAAGATTCCTGGATCAAGGATCCAGACCATCCTTAGCAAAGAAGACGTTTAACTCGTTGCTGCGCGTTTTTTTTTGTTTTTTTTTTTGTACGTGCGCACTGGCGGAAAGCATGCCGCGGCGGCGTCCCGCCCGTCGGCGCCGCCGCTCCGCAAACAGCGGCACGCTGTTCACATATTGCCGTCGTGAGGGTCACGAAACAAGAGTACATGTCGAGGTGCGCGCGCCCGCCGGCTCGCGGCTGGAGAGGTGGCGCGAATGATGAGAACAATGTGCGGTTGCTATGACGACGCCCCTGTGAGGAGGCAAATGAGCAGCAGGCGCTCTTTGGTGATTTGCTTGCGCGGCAGCCGGCGGCAGCGGCGAAAATAGGCCAGGGAGCGATTCGATCGGCGGGAGAGAAATGTTGACGCTCCACGGGAGAAAGAAAGAAAATCGGCGTCTCGTGAGCGGTGGGCGGTGCGCGGGAAAGGGCTGCGCCGAAAGTGTGTTCGTACCTTTAGACATTCTTGGAGAAATGGCCTTAATACCACGTTGTGTATTAGTCCGATGCACGCAATGACTCCCAGCGCGTATGTGCCACAGAAATAGGTTTTAAATGCGAATGCATTTCTTAGTCGGGCTATGTAAGGCATCCGGCGTTGTCCGCGGCGCCCTCTCCCATAGCAACAGCTGCGGGCGCGCGCGCTTATCCTCGCCCCTAGCAACCGGATCATGTGGTGCGAGAGAGTGTAGGAGAGGGTAGGTGCAGTGCTTCGCCGCTCCTTCTCTCGCCGTTCGCTCTCTCTCCTCCCTGCGCCCCACTCTCCCGTCTCACTCTCGACCGTTCGCTGGCTGGGCGCCTCTCAAGAACATCCGGAAATGTGTGCTCGAGACGCCGCTGTGAAACGCCAACGCCGAGCCGAGAACGCTGGCGCCCCACTCTCCCGTCCGCTCGCGCCTCACTCTCGACCGTTCGCTGGCTGGGCGCCTCTCAAGAACATCCGGAAATGTGTGCTCGAGACGCCGCTGTGAAACGCCAACGCCGAGCCGAGAACGCTGGCGCCCCACTCTCCCGTCCGCTCGCGCCTCACTCTCGACCGTTCGCTGGCTGGGCGCCTCTCAAGGCGATGGCAGAAGTCGGTGAAGGCGAATGTCTGACGGCAACGGTACCCTCTCTCGGCGCAAGAAATGCAGTCGCATTTCCTCACGATTCCCTTCGGGGAGGGGGGGGCATTTTTTTTTTGTAGACGTGATGAGTAGTGGGGGCAAGCCCCACTAATCAACGCTGGTTCACTATAAATGTGCCGCAGAAATGGGGAAAATCTAACTATTCACCACAGTTCCACTAAAGATGAAGAAGGGAACACATATTATCATCACCATTAACCAGCACGCGCTCAATCACGCGCTCAATCATCGCCCAAGCATTCTGTACAGTTGCAATATTAAGAGAAGCTGAAACGTGCCCAGGAGTTCTGCTGTGACGCAGCCTTGCGCGACTTGGAGCAAGCTGTGCTAACTTCTTTTGTTTCTTTATTTTTTTTTGCTCTCTCCTCCTCCCTTTTTGTACGGTGTCTCCTATCATTCTCCTTTACCCCTTTTTTTCCAGCACAGCAGGATAGCAGCCGGTTTAAGCACTGGCCAACCTCCCGGTGTTTTCAGCTTCTGTTTCTCCTCCTACTCGACCTAAAACAGCTTAACTTTGTTACTTGTGGGAAACTGGTCTTAGAGACAGATTTCAAGCAGTGTCGTTTACCGTATTATTGTTCTCTTCTTTTTTAACACGAAAGTGTTTTATGCCGGGATCCACCAAGACTTTCATGAAGTATTTGCGTCGAACCCACGACCTCTCGGTCCGCGACGATGGCTGGCGTGCGTTTAGCCCATTGAGCTATATCGCCAAACACATTATGGAAGCTACATGAACGCGCCTTTTATTTTTCGCACTTCCCTCTCACAGTGCTCTTGGATGGATAGATGGGTGCTATTGAGCGTCTCCTTTATAACGGGATTATAACATGTGTGCCACAAGGCTCGAAACAAACAAACAAACTTCGTTGCCTCTGCAATTACCACCGGCAACCCGCCCTTGCTACGAAAGGCGCTGCTATGACCATCACATTCGGCGCGTTTCCAAGTGGAGAAGTGTAAAGGATACCGCAGAACTTATTTCCAATAGAAGTGTAATTTAGTCATCGCTTTTAACACACCGGGAGGTGGCGGCTGTAGCCCAAGCCTCGCGCTTAGCATACATCCATATTGAAAAATAGCTCTCCGACAGGGGCGTAGCCGGGGGGGGGGGGGGGGGGGGTTGGGGGGTTCAACCCCCCGCCCCCCGAAATTTTTCACTTTTGCTTGCGTATATATACACGCACACATACAAACGCACACACGAACATATATAAAGTATGGTTGAACCCTCCTCCCCCAACCCCACCCCCCCGAAAAAAATTTCTGGCTACGCCCCTGCTCTCCGACACTCGCCTGGCTGTCGCACCGCGTTCCCCGCTCGCGGAGGGAAGACACGACGCTCGTCGCGTTTCACGACGTTTTGAAGGAGTGCATATCAAGTATCAGTGTTTACTATGTGCTTGTTGATGCCACCTTTGCGCGTAATTCACCATATGCGGTGTCCAGGTGTATCTTGACAACTTCAGCTACCGCAAAGGTTAAATCATGATCATGGGCGTTAGTCGTCCGTACAGAGATGTGCCACTAGGCGTCAACGTGGGCGCGTCCATTCGAGCGGTGCTACATCTGCCAAGCAACAATGGACATTGTACAAGCTCTCATATACCAATGCACTATAAACAATCAACCACTTCTGTGACGACACGTTTCACTTTCGTGTTATACCGATTCCTATGACGGAGGGATCAGCCATAATTTTTCTTTTGTCTTCTTTTTTTGTAACATCTCTTTTCCATCTTCTTTTATTGCCCTTACCCCTTTCCCCAGCTACAGGGTAACCAGCGGGTCTGAGAACTGGCTCCCTGTCCTTCCGTTTTACAGCGAAAGCTGTTATGAGATCATTTCACCGGCCGTTTTTGGCGCCGTAGTTGTCCGCCGCCGCCGCCGCCGCCGGTGTCCGTAACCAGTATCGCTCGAAATAAGGAAAAAAAAACGAAATAAGAAAAAAATTCCAGGATGGAACGCCGTTCGAACCTGGGCACTCTGCGTGGGAGCCCAGTATTCAACCTCTGAGCCATGCCGGTGCTTTTTTTTTTTTTCTTTAATTCATGGAAATATGACCCGTTATTGCTGTGAACCACACACTACATACTTCGTCACATTAGAATTACCTTAACATTCAGAACACCCACATTGTTGCCTACAGTAAGAGGCTGTTCAAAAGTCAGGCAAACACACACAAGCGTCCAGAAGTGCAAGCCACTCCGGAACGGGCTCAAAAGTCTCAACAACACTGCGCACTTGAGCAGCTTCTTCTCGGAAGACAGACCTCGTCGATCGTGGTGGCTCGGCGTGCCTGTCAATCATGCGACTTTTCCATAGCGCATAAAGTCCTAATAACATAAATAAATCATACGGTGTATTATTGGTAGGGCTTTTTTTGAAAGGAAGGAACCGAATACCATGAGCTGTGATTGGAAGGTCTTTTCTGATTGTTCTCTTTAGAATGTCCCATGGCTTGAAACTTCTCATTCAAAAAGGTCCTATACAGGCTTCATGTCGGGAAGGAACCACATCAGCATATGCAATATAGCGTGGTAGAAGAGTAAAATAAGCACCAAGTGCCGCACAACGCGAATTCTGTAACCAGGCGTCACACAATGCGAATTGCGCAACGAGTAGGTTGTTGAATGCTTCCAACCCATTGCAAAGGACTCTGCCATAATTCTTCATCGTCATCAGGCACAGCATCAACAAAGTGCGCATAATGCCTTACATGGGTGTAGCAGGTACCAACGCTCTCCGTAGAATGACGAAAAATGGCACAGTGCCTGCTGGCCTACTTCTAAAAAATTACAATGATTTATAGCGTAGTGGGTTCCTCGCAAGTGCACTTGTATGGTGCCAAGGAAGGCCATAAGCGCATGATCCATTTCCTCGGGGTCTCAGTAAAATTACAATGATTTATAGCGTAGTGGGTTCCTCGCAAGTGCACTTGTATTGGTTGTCAAGGAAGCCCATAAACGCATGATCCATTTCCTCGGGGTCTCAGTAAAGTTCTTCGCCCCCCCCCCGTCTCTCTCCAGGTCAACGTATGTTATACAGCATGACGGGAGAGGGAAAATAGCGACGGGCGTCACCCAATGCAAATTACATAACTGGTGGGCCGTTTAAAGATTCCAAGCCATTACAAAGGGCTGAGCCATAATTCATCGTCATCAGTCGTCGCGTCAACAAAGTGCACATAATACCTTACAGACCAGGGGCGTAGCCAGGGAGGGGGGTTGGGGGGGTTCAACCCCCCCCCCCCCCCGAAATTTTTCAGTTTTGCTTGCGTATATATACACGCGCACATACAAACGCACGCACGAACATACATAAAGTATGGTTGAACCCCCCCCCCCCCCAGAAATATTTCTGGCTACGCCCCTGTTACAGACGTGTAGCTGGTGCCTCGCTTCTTCGCATAATGACGAATAATGGCTTAGTAGGTGCTTCCCAACGTCACAAAAATTGTGATTTATGACGTAGTGGGTACCTTTCTAGTGTACTTTTATTGTAGCCCCAAGAGAGCTTAACGGGCTCTAGAAACGCCGCTCTTCCAGCTTTCGCTGTGACTGTGCTGCGGTTTCAGCGCAGGTCTGGCGTTTTTTTTATTTTCCTCCTCCTCCTCCTCATTAACTTTGTCGCTTTCGCTGCCAGCCACCAGGATATTGCCACGTTTACTCTGGAAAAAACACTCCAAAAGAAGCATTTATTCGAATTGGATTGCATTTCACTACTTACAATATTCTTTCCTTGGGAGTCTTCCCATTATGCCGTAGTCACAGGGATGTCTGCTCCGCTGTTATAGAAAACTTAATTGAATCAAGATGGTTTCGACTCCAAATTTGTAAATTACCATTGTTAATTTATATTGATTATTTCAAAATTTCTCTATAACCATACAATTTGTGTGTCCATTATAAAAGTTTATGGCCAACCCGCAGGGGTGCCAGTGATGCAGGTCATCATCATCATCATCGACATCCCTGTCACGGAAATGTGGAGTGAAGAAGCACCAGAAGAAATTCGGGCATTGACTTATTTTATTTTATTATTGTTATTTTTCATATTTGATCAAGCGTTAAAAATTTCTATCAAATTTATAATGTTTCTATTCTGTAACCTCCCTTCTAAAGTATTATAGCATGTTATAAAACCACTCAATTGTTGGCCAATCCCCCACAGTGGGTGTGAGCCAAAGTTGAAGGTGAACAAGAAGAACAAGAAGAAGCATGTCTGTCTCGCCGCTTTCGCTGCTTCCTTCTACTGCAAACCTCGGAGACGGCGAATGCCCATGCTCAGCCGACTGTTCGTTCCAATGCCCGTCTCGCACTCAGCTTCCAGCTGCATCAAGGCGAGTGCTCGGTGCAGTCCGATGGCCACGGTGCATTCCGTCGCATCGACTTGCATGCTGGCCGTGCAGTTCGCTCTGCTCGTCGCCTTCTTTCTCCTGCCTAGGGTCAAACCCCTAACGCCGCCGCCGTCGACCGACGAGCGGACTCACCGGTTCCACAGCTGCCATCAACCGGAGGAGAAGAACCGGCTCAGGTATACGTTTAGCTTCACGAATTAACGAAGTATTATTGAGCGAAGTACAAGGTGTACGCTCAGTCGAGAAGCAAAAGTCCAGGGACCACGGCATCGTAGGTGTCTGGTAGTAGCAGCCGCACGTTGGCATTCGCGTGCCTTGGTGTATTCCTCAGGTTAAGTTCGTGTTTCGTCGTGTTGTCGAAGCGGATCTCAGAGGCCACGTAGAAAGAAGCTCGTGGTTCAGATCTGCTCCGCCAGGTGCCGCAACGATCGCAGCTGCTCTCAAGAAAAACGCCTGCTCTTTCAATTAACTCGTTCAATTACTTTTCATTAGTTAGTCTGACAGTTCGTTGACTATTACCTTAAGTGAACTTATGCTCTGATATTATATGTATCCAATGCTACTCTCAACCTGAGTCGGAACCAGCGATTTTGTACCAGTTTTATTTTTAATCACATTTTCGGAACATTCGGCAAACCGGTAGTAAGTGCTTTGAAAGGAGCAGGAGTGTCACTCGTTGCTAGTGCAAAAAAAAAAAAAAAACTGCGTAAACGCAGTCGGAGTGCGATGTTCTAGAATTGAACTTGTCTGAAAAGTTACCCGCCATGGAGGCCTAATGGCTATGGCGTTGCGTCGCTTAGCACGTGGACGCGTACGTTTTTTTTTAGTTCGAAGTACTTCCCTTTGGCATAACATGCGTACATGAACCACGCGAGGCGCGTCACACATGAAAAAATAAGTTGAATTCGTGCATGAAATATAGTAAGGATCGGTGTAATGGTCTTTGTGTCCACTCGTGTTAGCCCGGAAGGCGACCGGGATGGTGACCGGTTGCTCTGAGGTGGCGAAGGCGTGCTTCATCCTGTGTTCCCGCTGCATCTTGATACAAAACAACCCAAATGAATCTGCTTCTCTGGGAGATATATAGTCCCTAGAGCAGTCCATATTGTATTTTCTGAGCTCTGCATGCCTAAGCCGCAATTTCTTTTCGAGGCAATTTGTGGTCTTTAGACGTTTGTACACGAGTATACAAACCTTATTTATTTGAATCTGTAGGCCAGCCTCGATTCCAGGCCGGCTCCCGAGTTTTGTAAGGCCAGAAGATAGTAATCACTTGCTCAGATATAGCCGAACGAAAAAAGGCTTCGGAGCTTTCACCCTGGCTGTGCTGCTGAACCACACTCCAAGCTTTTACCACTGTTGACCTACTCATTCCTAACTTAACTGCAACGTGGAGGCGGTAAAGCGCGGCGTGGCAGGCAAAAATTGTGGATTACTGGCTAACAAAACAGCGTAAGGAAGTTATTTATGCGAGCGAGGTGCACGCAAGGTAACATTTATGTTCATTGGAAAATAAGTTTCAAAGCTGGAAATTCAAGACTCTGGTGCAGGTTACGTTGATTGAGGTTTCCGTCAGTAAAGAGTGTTAGTGTCGGGGTCCCCAAGAGGCTTGCGTACGCAAGCCCTTGCATTCCTTCTGGCTCTTTTTGGGTGCGGCTGTCGAACAAAAGAAAACGGGGAGAAGTACAATAGGACGCAAGAATGTGCGAACCCAACTGCTAGGTGTCCCTAGGCGTTGGGTTTGTAGCTGAAAATTGCTGATCTGACTGTGCAGGTACGTTCCGGACCACCTCCTTCATTCCAACAAAAGCAGGGACGTGGACCCGAGCAAGGTGCCCATCTTCTGCGTCTTCCGCAACACCGCGTATCGGAAGTTCAAGAAGGTCCGTTACAGGCTCGGCACTGTCCCTCACTCGCTCTGCACGCATCTGCTGTACCACTCGGCCAAGTATTCGTCCGGCGCGATCGTGAGCAGAGACAATCTGTTCGACGAGGTGTACCAGGGTTTCACGATTGCCGCCAACATGCGGCGAATATGGAGGCACCTGCGGGTGCTGTTGACGCTGTTCGTGAGTGAGCCCGAAACGGCCGAGTTCTCGGAGGGCATTCAGAGCGGCCGTGATGTGATCTTCTTCGGGGAGGCCGCGTACAGGTGGCTCACGAGCCACAAGTTCGATGGCCTCAACTTGGACTGGCCGTACGCCGGAGGTCCTTGCGGTTCCTCGTCCGACCTGAGCCGCTACGCGGCGCTCCTGAGGTCCCTGAAGACACGCTTCCAGTCGCGCTTTATGCTAACGGTCACGTTGCCCGGAGAGCTCGAGGATGTGAGCAAGGGCCTGGACCTGTTCGCCGCCAGCGAGGTTGCCGACTTTCTGCTCCTGAGGTCCCACAGGCGCAGAAACCTTGACCTTTTTCAGTACGACTGTCCCGGCCACGCAGTCGCTCCCGTGTTTTCGCTCTGAAGGCTCTCGCTCCAAACGCCATGATATGCATCTCAATTTCCTTCGAGGTTGGCAATCACAGAGTTATACTCGCGTTTCCTTCAAGAGGTCCTTATCAACAAAAACGGAAGATCGTTTTTTGTTAGGTAACAGCAAAACCAATTTTGATGAGATATGCTGAGTTTAATAGGAAGTTTTGAAACGTGCAGACTAGTTAATAATAGATTCCTTAAAGGCCCCTAAACAACCCCTGAAAATAAAAAAGAACGAGCGCGCTATTCTGTCCTGCCGTTTCCCATATTTTCGGCACAATTCGAGACGTCGGCTGCTTGTTCACGTGACGTCATGAGAAAGTAAGCTCTCCATTGGTTCATATGTGAGGGATATCAGTTGTGAATCGTCTCCTACACTGCTTTGCCATACAATCGCACGCCCGTTCTGCCTCGTCTCGCGTAACTATCGTGCGCGATCAACTATTTCTTTTAGTGTGTTATGGACTGCGCAAGCGGAGATAACGGCGGGTAGTCGAAGAGCGCGAAATCCTGATAGGCTCTACGCTTAGCGCTGACATTATCCACGTGTTTTATGAAGAAATAAGTGATGAGTAGGAGAGTAGCGCAGGTAGGAAGGGTAGCGAAGGCGAGAAGGGAAACATTCTCGCCTTTGAACTCGGTGTGGTTTAGGGACCCTTGAAGCCTTATACTTGGGTTGAATGCGAGGGCTTTAGAATGGGTGATTTTCTCCGCAACACTCACCATTCCAATAGGCATGCAAGGAACAGTGAGGTGTGTCCAGCGCCATAATTCAACATTGCTTATTAATTCAGCTTTTTTATCCCGTATTGTTTCACTCCAGAGAATACTGCTAATTTGGGGGACAGTTTGCCCGCGATGGCTTACTCTGTCTATCCCGTTTCGTGCAAACAGGTGCGCGCCTTCAAGCTTGTCGCCAACCGCTCCGAAACCGACACGCGGATGGAACCGGCCGACCCAACCAGGTACACGGGTACCTCAGGACTGCGCGCCTTTTCGGAAGTGTGCAAGGCTTCCGACGTCAGCATGGACCCCGTCAAGTACTGCACACTCGCGTCGGCGTCCAGGAACGTGAAGCTCGCCCTGGAAACTCCTCTGTCCATCCGGCAAAAACTGAACGCGCTGTCGAAGCCGTGCGTCGTGCTCTGGGACATGGAGTTCGACGACTTCGAAGGCCGCTGCTCTGCTGCGTCCCGCGACCCGTGGCCCCTCACGGCAGCGGTGTACAACGCCTTGAACTAACTGGTTCAACCACTCATCTTCGTGTGCGCAATGAATTGTGTAGTCTAGTAGCGATGGGGATGTATTGTATTCAGGGTTCACATATGTTCACGTTTCGAAGGGGAGCCTGCATTACTTATTTTTATTTCAAGCATACTGCCAATCCCAGTGAAAGGACCATTTTCAAAATCAGAAATGCACCCAATATCAATTTGATCGAAAGCGACGACACTTTGGAAAATCGAGAAATACAAGATTTCCAAAGTCTTTTTGGTAAAAAATTCACCCAGAATTAATTTTAACAAATTACGACAAAACTTCGAAAGTGCCGCTAAACTTTATGAAGGGATGGGTTTGCCGTGGCTTGGACGTGTAGTCCCATAGAGAGAGAGAGAGAGAGAGAGAGAGAGAGAGAGGTTGGGAGGTTAACCAGACTACACGTCCAGTTTGCTACACTACACATGGGGAGGGGAATAAGGAAGTAAATAAGAGAGAGATAAGGAAAGACAAATTTCACAACACACACACAGTGCAGGGTTTCACAGGCCAAAAAATTATTTGCAAGTATGAGCTGGAGTAGTGTGCAGACGAACTTTTAAACCCTGTCCCCTGTGCTTTTGCAGTAGCCGGGATGGTTAAGTGTTCAGCTCGGGACCGAAAGGGCGTTGGTTCGAATTACGTAGGCGACCGTGCTGAAAAAGGGAGTCTCTCTCTCTGTTTTTAGTGTATGCCTTTTTTCTTTGTTTACTTCTATTTATTTAGTTATTTCTATTTCCTATTCTTCCTTGCTCTTTCTATCTTTCTTCCTCTTTCATCCCTTTCTCTCTCTCTCTCTGCTTCTCGCTTGCTTCCTCCTTCTTTCTATCCTTTTCTCGCTCTATTTCTCACCATTTATTTCTCTCTCTTTCTTTGATTCTTTCTCTCAACTTTCTCTTTCTGCATTTCTTTCTCTTTCCCATTCTTTGTATATTATGCTTTACATTCTCCCCTCCCTCTTTCCCTCGTCACCATCACGTCTATCCTCCTGACTTTCACCTCTTTCCCACCCCCTTGATTCATTATATTTATACTATACAAGGCTATGCCATTATCTGCTAGTGTGCCTGGATAGCCGAGTGGTTAGGAGGCTCGCCTTCGGATCGAGGGTATGTGGGTTCGAATCCCGCCTCGTGAAGAATTTTTTTCGCCAAGAATTTCTTTCTCTTTATTGCTCTCTCTACTCCTTCTCTCACCCATCAGGGTTATTACAGGCTACGCCGGGCAAATCGGCGCACGCGTCCTGGGAGTGAAGAAAAAGATGACGAAGATGAAGAAAAGGATGTAGAGAGCGCGTGCCGGTTCATGACGATGATCATTTCTGTTTCCGACAGACAAATTACGACGAGCTTAAACAGCCCCGCCGGTCAAAACTGGGGCAGCTACGCACTAGTGGTGCAAGAATGAGGAGGCAACGGAGCTGATTGCCGTCCCCTCCTCCTTTCCCTCCGCCTCACCCTCACTTCCCTTTCTCACTCCCTTGCTATACTATATTCCGCCACTCAATATTATACGTGTTATAACGGGACTGCTCGCCCTACGTGACGCAAGTATATGTTTTTTTTTTTTCTGTGAAGCAGTGTGAAGTACAGGTGTGGCTCTGCAATAAAGAAAAAAAAATACAAGTGTGGCTCTGTGGCAGAAGACCTGCCTGCCATGCAGACGGCATGGGTTCGATTCCCGCACCAAACAAAGGCTCTTCTTCTGTGGAGCATACCTACCATGTATAGGGGCCTTTTTGCGTAGCAGTGTCAAGTCCTGGCGTAGCTCCTCTTTTTTTCTTTCATGGTATTTATTACACTGAGTATTAGAACGCACAATAAGAGCACAAATAAAGCAAACAAAAGTACAATCATATAGCGACAATAAGCGCTCAAGCGTTACTAAGGACACACTCGATGGCTAAGACAACGTGCAGTAGAACAGTGAGAGTTCTTCACATTGTGTTATATAAGAAAAAGTCCTGGCGTAGCTCTGTGCTAGAACACCTGCCTCCCACGCAGGCGGCCTGGGTTCGATTCCCGCTCCAAACGAGGTTCTTTTTTTTTTCTGTGGAGCATACCCACGATGCATAGGGGCTTTCTTGCATAGCAGTGCCAAGTGCTGGCGTGGCTCTGTGGTAGAGCACCTACCTCCCATGCAGGCGGCCTGGGTTCGATTCCCACACCTAGAGGAAACTTTTTTAATTTTTTCTTTCTGTCAGAGCATAACCACGATGCGTAGGGGCTTTTTTGCGGTAGCCGTGTTAAGTGCTGGCGTAGCTCTATGGTAGAACACCTGCCTGCAAAGCAGACGGCTTGGGTTCGAATCCGGCTGCAAAGAAAGGTTCATACGATGTGTAGGGGACCGACCATTTTTTAACACCCGCCTCCCTGAGTTTTTTTTTTTTTGTTTGCGTTAAATAGGTTACGGCCGGCTTAAAGACCTCCGCTGTTAAAAGGTTGAGGCCTTTATCACCAATGATAAGGCTCAAGTTTTACCTGAAGTCACACCTTGCAGCGTTGGGCGTTCGGAGCGCTTAAGAACCTACCGAACCAAAGATTCCACCGATGGGTTGGCTTCACCGCATTAGTTGTCCAAAAAGCAGTCGAAAATGTTGAGGCCCTTATCACCCGCGATAAGGCTCAACTTTTGTCTGACGTCATACCTTGCAGCGACGGTCCTTCTTAGCGTTCTTTCGAGCTCAAGATTCCCCTGATGCGTTGGCTACACCGCAGTAGATGTCGAAAAACAGTCGAAAAAGTTGAGGCCCTTATCACCCATGATAAGGCTCAACTTTTGTCTGACGTCACACCTTGTGGCGACGGGCCTTCTGTGCGTTCTTTCGAGCTAAAGATTCCCTTGATGCATTGGCTACACCGCAGTAGATGTCGAAAAACAGTCGAAAAAGTTGAGGCCCTTATCACCCATGATAAGGCTCAACTTTTGTCTGACGTCACACTTTGCAGCGACTTACCTTCTGTGCGTTCTTTCGAGCTAAAGATTCCCTTGATGCATTGGCTTCACCGCACTAGATGTCGAAAAGCAGTCGAAAAAGTTGAGGCCCTTATCACCCATGATAAGGCTCAACTTTGTCTGACGTCACACCTTGCAGCGACGGGCCTTCTGTGCGTTCTTTCGAGCTAAAGATTCCCTTGATGCATTGGCTTCACTGCACTAGATATCGAAAAGCAGTCGAAAAAGTTGAGGCCCTTATCACCCATGATAAGGCTCAACTTTGTCTGACGTCACACCTTGCAGCGACGGGCCTTCTGTTCGTTCTTTCAAACTAAAGATTCCCCTGATGCGTTGGCTTCGCCGCAGTAGATGTCGAAAAGCAGTCGAAAAAGTTGAGGCCCTTATCACCCATGATAAGGCTCAACTTTTGTCTGACGTCACACCTTGCAGCAACGGACCTTCTGTGCGTTCTTTCGAGCTAAAGATTCCCTTGATGCGTTGGCTTCACCGCAGTAGATGTCGAAAAGCAGTCGAAAAAGTGAGGCCCTTATCACCCATGATAAGGCTCAACTTTTGTCTGACGTCACACCTTGCAGCCACTGGCCTTCTGTGCGTTCTTTCGAGCTAAAGATTTCCCTGATGCGTTGGCTTCACCGCAATAACGGGCTGCTTTTCGACAACTATTGCGGTGAAGCAAACGCACCAGGAGAATCTTTAGATCGGAAGGCTACTGTTTAAATACTGGATGATCGTCGAAGTAGGCGCTTCAAACTGGAAACATCGAGACAGGAGGTATGGATAGGTTAGCTTCATCAAATTAAGTGTGGTAATTATCAGACAGATTCGTTACCCTGAGTACATTCAGGGTAACGAATCTTTTTGTCGTTTTACTGCGTAGTTATTTTACTGCACAGTATAGTATGACGAACTAGCACCGTGGGCTTTTCGAATGTTAGTACGCCGATTCAACGAGAAAGCTGTGCCTGTTCGTCGGTTTCTTTATCACGTATCACGCACCCTGTAAAGAAAAAAAAAAGAGGAAAACTTTTGGCAGTATTGGTCCTTCGAACCACGGACCTCGCGCTCCGCATGCAAGTGTTTTACCCATGGGGCTAAACACCAACGCTTACATAGCGGGAATGTATCCGAGTCCTATCAATGCGTTGTAGTGGCGTTAAAAAGAAAAAAGCTGAGCTTGCACTAAGTCGCACAAGGATGGGTCACAGATAAGAGCTGGTGGGCTTGGCTAGTCTGGCCCTGGCTTGGCTAGGCTTTTGACAGCCGAAGCTGTCTAAGCAGGCCGTAATGTCGACCCTGCCGCAAAACTATCATCATCAAAACGGGTGTGTGTCATGGAATTTGCACAAATCCAGGCGTGGCCTGTGATAACTCTGATGGGTGAGAGAGCAAGTACAGAGTGAGAGAGGGGGGAAGAACAAAGAAAGAAAGAGAGAAACAGCGAGACGGAAAGAAAGAAAGAAAGAAAGAAAGAAAGAGAAAAGGTCTCGCAAAGAAAAATGCTTCACGAGACGGGATTCAAACCCGCGTACCCTCGATCCAAAGGCGAGCGTCCTAACCACTCGGCTGTCCAGGCACGCTGGCAGGCCATGCGAAACAGACCTAGAGAGTCACGGGGCGTCCGAAGAAAGTGCGCACTCCCGAGGAGGAAGCCGCGCATCTCGAAGCTAGACGTGTCGGTCGACGAGGAGTACGAGCGGCGACGGGCCCGTGCTTCGCTCTGCCAAGCTTTGCGCGACTTCGTGCAACATTAAAAGTATTTTACCCCTCACCTTGTTTCCCACCCTTCGCTATATTATACTATACATGGCTATGCTTGCTGTTCGCAAGAAACTTTTTAGCGTGATAGTGTTAAGAGCCCGTGTCGAAGAATTCGGTGTCGTTGGTTGTGAGCGAAAAATCACCATTGTCCGTGAACGAAAAATTGCCATGTATGCAAATAATAAAATTGATGTACCCGAGGGGGAATCGAACCCCGGGCCTTCGGCGTGGCAAGCTGGTGTTCTACGTCAATGTTGCTGATGTTAACAGAATCGAGCACTGTGGGGTTAATTTTTAATTGCCTGAGCACTTCTGTGCCAACTCAACAAGAAAGTTGTGCCTGTCCGTCGATGTAAATCGACTGAAGAATCAAGCTCGAAATTCGGGCGTCTTACCATCTTTATACTCCCCTTTTTCATTCCTTCAGCGTAGGGTAACCAACCGGGCATGTGTCTGGTTAACCTCCCTGCCTCCTCTCCTGTTATATTCCTCATTCCTTCCTTACCAACTCAAATAAGTCAGTCCTCCAACACAGCAGGCTTGTGAACTCCGTTTTATGACATCAGGCTACTGGATAAAAAAAAAAAGACGTTGGAGGTGACTCTACTTCTTGGCTTAGATGCTGGAAGGGGAACTCGCACCTTGGTGTTTATGCGCCCTGGTGCATTCCTTCGGTTCCGGAGGTCGCGGGATCGAATCCCTGCCGCGGCGGGCCCCATTTCGATGGAGGCAAGATGCTAGAAGCCCGTGTGCTTAGACATAGATAACCTTAAAGACACCACAGGTGGTCGAAATTTCCCGAGCTCTCCACTACGGCCTCTCTCATAATTATATCGTCGTTTTGGGACGTAAAGCCCCAACAATTATTATTATTATCATCGGCTTCCAACGACATAAGTGGACATATCCTACAGATGGGGCAGCAGTAATATAGACTCGGCTGGCAGATGTCGCATCAAAATGTAGCCGAGAACCTGAGCTTGTTGCGTGGCCTGTTGGTTAGTGCAATGCCTAAAATGGATATTCGCAACTTATAACGACCATGTTCCACAAGGGAAAGACGAGACGCGTCAATTTTTCGTGTTAGGAGTAATTCCACGTCTTTAAAAGGTATAATTTGCTTAATAAAATTGCGCATTTGAGACTTCGTTTTAATGTATTTTTCGCAGCTGTCCACTTATCGCTTTAGACGAGATTCAGTGGGCCTGGAGATAGGAAGCACAAGTTTGAACATGGCCGGCAGGTGGCGTTACGAAAGTGTTCTCCAGGGTTCTGTACACTCCTTTAGAATTGTGCATGTCAGTATTAAAAGACAGCGCTCCACACTGATGGAAAAAACGGTTCCCGGATAAGTGTGCACCCCCTTAAGGGCCACAATTGCTTTATTCCATCAAAGTTTTCGATGTCTTCGTTGAGTGTGCTCGATGCGCTTGCTTGGCTGTCCTCTTCGAAGTATAGATGAAGATAAATGCGATAGCAATCTGGTCTGATCCCGTGGATGGAAAAAATATCAGTGTAGCTTGCACTGGAGGCGCAATGCTCAAGAGACAGCGGAGGTGATGGGCACCTATGTAGTCCTGGCTGTTGCTGTGCTGCTAAGTTTCGCAAATTTTTCTTTCTTTATTCCTCTATTTTTTCTTTTTCTCTATTCTCTCTGGTTTTTGTGTATGCCTTTTTTGTCTCTGTTCATTTCTATTTCTTTCTCTCTTTCTATTTCTTTCTCGGTCTTTCTATCTTTCTTTCACATTCTTCCATTTCTCTCTTTCTATGTCTGTATTTATCGCTCCTCTTTCGTTCCATCTCTTTCTTTGATTCTCTCTTTCTCTTCTTCTTTCTGTCTTTCGTTCTCTCTATTTCTCTCTTACTCTTTCTATCTATGCTATGCTTTGCTCTCTCCCCTCCTCCTTTCCCTCCTCCTCGCCTTCACATCTGTCCTCCTCGCACCTCACTCCCCTTTCCCATCTTCTTGCTATACTGCACTATACGAGGCATATGCTACGCTATGCTAGCGCACCTGGATAGCCGAGTGGTTGAGACACTCGCCTTCGGATCGTGGGTACGTGGGTTCGAATCTCGTCTAGCCAAGAATTTCCCTCTTTCTCTTGCTTTCTGTTTGTCTTTCTTTCTCTCTGTACGCGCTCTCCACGCCGGACAAATTGGCGCATGTGTTCTGGGAGCGAAGCAGAGGATGACGAATAGGAAGAAGTGGATGAAGAGAGCTCGTGCCGGTTCATGGTGATTATCATTTCTGTTCACTCGTCTTTTCTATGAGCTATAGGAGGGCGTTTAAAGGGTCTATTACGAATTTTTAGGGATTGTCTGTTATCGTTGCCCGCCATATTCGTTTTTTCATACTTGCATTTGTGAGCCAGAATGTCTGCGTTAAGTCTTCGTCCTTGCCTTGTTTCGCCCTGTTTTTGCCAGATAAAAACTCCCACCAATCCCGAGCTTCCGTGCTTTCACGTATATATCCTTAGGGGGCTGACAGTGTTGTAATTAAGTTCAAATGATCAAAAATAAAGGATTAAACGGACACTGAGGTGTATATAGCTTAGAAGGCAGCTTCATCGAAGAGCGTGGGATTTCATGAGCGCTTCTTTCCTTTCTTTGACTGCGAACTCAAATTATGAGCTACAGGAAGCGAGTTTGATAGTAAAGCCTAGCCTATCCTGATTCGTTGTTTAGCTAGTAATGATTAGTTAATAAACAATGTAACACAATATAGGCATCCGCACTTTAATTTCAGACATGAAGCCAATAATAACTATCAGTAAACCAATGACTGCGTGCATCCCCCCAGATGCCTGAAGCCCAGATGCCTGAAGCAAACTAACGGATAATGTATGCTTGCATTGTAAAGAGTCCTGTAATATCTTAAAGCCTGTAGAATGTGTCAGTGGCGTTGCGAACCTCACGTTTTATACCTTCAGGAGTTCTTGGCGTTGTGGTGGAACTTAGAGTGATGGAACAGTTCCTTCTGTCGCGCTGTTGCTTTTACATGACTAGTACGAGCGCTCGGATTTGTAGGCTGGAAAGGCACATAGCACGATGGGTACATTACAAGGTGATGAAGCTGTGGCTACTGGCCATTTCAAAGTGAAAAACACACGAGAGATGTTTCGCGACCCGCACGGGTTGCTTAATCACACGAAACGTATCTCGTGTACAATCTTGACTTCAAGGTCACGCGGTGGCTACATGGTCTTGATTACAAGGCCACGCGAGAGCCTTCGATACTTACATTCAGAGGCGTATACTGGTACTTACAGTTCTTCGCTTTACGCGACCAAAGATGAAATGACCACTGGAGTTGAGAGGTCTTGTTTTTTTCGTCGTGCCGCTTCCGGTAAGCACAACTCAGGTGGGAGGCAGAACAAAGGAGCACACCATTTCTCTATGTCGTTTATTCAAACAACTTTTGTATCGGAAAATGGTTTGTTACTTATGAAATTAATAAGAAATTGTGACTTGGAAGTTCTTCTATAAGTATATAATTATGTCTTGTACAGCGGACCTTGGTTGTTAATAATAGAGTATATCTGAGTTGGCCGTTTTCACTCATTCATGCAGGGAGCGTTTAAACTCGCAACTCGAGCGCGGTTGAAGCCTGCGTTTAACGTGGCCAAATCTTACGTTTCGACGACGAAGTCCACACGCGCGCGGACAAAAGAAAATTGGGTTCGACTGTTCACGCACAAGGCATGCAGTTACGGAACATACCGCGATGGCGCAGTGGAATTTTCGTCGATTCATTTAACAGGTGCTCGAATTCCTCTGCGCGATCTCGGTAACGAAAATTCTAAACCTAATATTTTCAGATACTTCAATGATTGTGTTCTGGTACGTCTCATTAGCACTGCACGACTCTTCCTGCACGTAAAAATACTTCGGCGTAATTGTACTCCTAGAGGTAAATCACCTAATCTACATATACTGGATTTCGAAAGTTCACTGCCTTGTTCTGTGCAGTGCGCCTAACTTTAGGTCATGCCTGCGCGTAGGTGTAGTGCAGGTGCTCATAGCGGCATGTTCAAGAGTTCGTCGTTTTCCTTTGGCACTCTATAAGCGTTGTTCGTTTAAGGTTCATTTTGTATTTTGACTACAAGTGTTGGCTTTCTTTGACACGATGGCGTGCTTGGCTTTCACGATAGTGCAACACGGCGTAATTATAGAGTGCAGCTGGGAAGCCATTGGTGATGGCTAAGCGCGGCTTGCGCAAGGCTGTTATCACATACGCTTAGCGCGCGCCTTCGAGTTTCTCTGGTTTACAATTAGACCATTCACGTCACTCTGTTTGTAACTCGAGAAATGCTTGGATTTCGACTGATTGTTCACCAGGCTGATCTCTGCAAAAATCTTTTTTTTTTGCATGCCGTGTCATAAAGACGCATGCCGTGTCAATGTGCGACTCCCTATAGAGGCGTAGTGAGCCCTGCAATAACATCTTCGTAACCCGGCAGCACTCCTGGCATTGATGTTGGAACCCCTGCACTCAATAAGAGGCTTAGCAGGGCACGGCGAGGAGATTTTGCGTCTGCCAGACTATTGGCGTGTGATATACCCTTGAAAGATGTAGGGTACTCGCTGGAGTGAGTTGACAAAACGCTGCATCGTAAGCCTAAATGAATTACGGTTGTAGACGGGCGATGGCAGGAGCTGAACCATGGTGGAGTTATTTTTGCAGTTTTTGTTTCTATAGGGCTGCCATTTAAAGTAAAAGAAAAAAAAAAGCCAGCCAAGCTGACAAAACAGAAGCTGCGCCGCAGTTAAGAAGTCCATCGCAGTAGTATAAGTAGCTTGTTCATGTCTTTTGTGCTAGTTTGATTTGTTTTTGTATCCGCGTTGTTGCGCCAATAAAACGCGATTTCGGACACGTGATGTACTCTTGTCCACCTCCACATTAGTTAAATGGTGTAATACAGCAAGTAAGACACCACCACAAGCGCAACTAAGCCAATGAGAAAAAACAACAATGTATTCAACAGAACACCGGTAACCAAACGAAAAAGGAAGATGAGACAATTATTTAGGTGGTAGTAGAATAAATAAAACAGCAAGAAACTCTTCAAAGATCTAATATATTCTCGCGTCATGTGGATGGCTGCTTTCTGGTGCGCTTTTGAGTGTCTTAGCGATGGTTTGGTCGCTCTATCTTCGTGTCATTTATGCGATCTGACCTACACGCCTACTCTCACTTTCTTTTACAGGTGTTGAAAATAGAGACATACATGTGTATAAGTGAGTGATGTTTCTGCTAACCATCTCCATTAAGTATTATTGCGCAAATTGCTTTCCCGTTTCTATATGTCACTTCAGTCTGCACAAAACGGCAATGCAAACGCTCAAACCCGACTTGCACTTTCCGCTTTCTCCTCGACTAAATGTGGGAGGTGAATCTATTTTTTTTGGCCACTCGCACGAAGGCTTCAAATGCGCTAAAGTAGCGATCATTCGTTCATCCGAAAACAACAAACAAACAATGAAAGGAGGGGGGGGTCATCAAAGTCTACGTCACGCCATAGTCTGAGCGCGTGAGAGTTTTTTTTTTCTTTTTTTTTTCGCTACGTGTGCAGTTGAGGGTTCGTGTTTGTAAACCCTCATACGGAGGCACACGCCACTCGGAAGAAGAGAAGACGACAACAACGCACAACTGTTAACGAGGGCGCGCTCCGCGAGGAAACGCTCAATTTCAAGATTCCTAAGTATATTAGTGTCCTCTTATAGCTCGAACGACGTCTCAAACACAACTTACGTCGCACACTGCGCACAACACAACAAACTGCGCTATCTCTCTTCGGGGTTTGGCATGTCTTCTGCAGGTGTATCCACTCGAAGACACAATCGCACGAATACAATGTCCGGGGTATATCGCTGCAATCTAGATATGCGCGGACCGTTTTTTTTTCTTCTCTCTCTCTCTCGCTTTGTCTTCTCTTTGTTCTTCTGTGCCCTCCTCCGTCGAGGTCACGGTGCACGTCTCACGTCAAGTTGTCTGAGTCACTGTTGGCGTAAAATCCATCTTGGAGCTGCTTTTGGCACAATTCAGCTCTGAGAAAATTACAAAAGAAAGAAAACACGCAGAAACATAGTTCATTACACTCTTAAGCGTGTTCCGTGTGCATTTCATGACTGCAAAACACAGCGGAAAGACGAAGACATGAAACAGACAGGACCAAGCCAATTGTTTCTACTATATAAATATAACATATTTGCAAAAAAATTTTCTCTACTTCATTCTAACTTTTGTCCCCCATCCCCAGTGCAAGGTAGCCTACCGGGTTCAGCCCTGGTTAACCTCCCGGCCTTTCCGTTATTCTTCTTCTATGCTCTCTCAAAAAACGTGTTGCATTTACTGCATATATAGAGCTTATTTGGTACGAATTGTTAAGAGTTTATGGACCTGTCTAGGCACGGTTCCAATTATAGACACCCAAGATGTCATATCATTACGATGACTGTTGTCGCTACTGCGGAACTCCTATGTTCCAGCGTTATGGTCGCGTAATAAATGAATATGCAACCAACAAATAAAAACAAGGTGAACTTCACGGGAACTTCTAAAAAAAGCTATACCGTGTCGCTGGACGAACCTGTCATGCAGTGTAGCAATATTGAGGTGCGAAGCTAAAAATCGTCCGTGCCGTCGATCATACATGCCTTTGAATAACATATCGGTGATTTATTTTAAACATTGCTGCTCTTGTGTTCAGTGGTGATCCTGCGGCGTAATTGTACACGAGAAAGCTTGTACACTGTGCTTATGAATTGACATCAGTAATAGAACTAGCTCGAAGGAAGGGTTGAGTGTTTTTGAGTGCTTTAATGCTTTGTTTAATGGTGTGTTCTTCCTGGAGTGTTTATCCTTATATTGCATGTAAGGGCAATCGAGTAGCCGGCGCCTCTAAGAGGCTTCAACATCTTACATACATATAATAAAAAAGAAAAAAATAGCAATGACTAGAACAGAAGCAACATGGCGTGTAATCATCCGATTCTCAATCGAAACGTTCTTCAAGGACGCGAATATACCAAGTATATTGGAAGAAGAAAGCAATGAAGGTCGTACTCACATAGTTTAAGCTACCATCAAACTTTTATCCACCGGTCGATAGAATATTCCATCGAAGCAAGCCACCTGGAAATAAGTGGTTAAACGTAAGTTTCTTCGTACATTCTTGCTGTTACTTCGAACGCAATTTGTAATGTTCCGTAACGGTCGTGTCATGAAAGCATGACAAACGTGCACTAAAAAAAAGAGAGTCAGTTGACTCTTTTTTTAGAGTCCTGACTTGCTACGCACATGACTCTCTTTAAAAAGACACGTGAACTCTCTTTGGGGATCACTATACTCTGGTCGCAGAGTCGTGTGACCTGAAAGAGAGTTAACGTGTCTCTTTAAAGAGAGTTATATGCGTGACTAGTCAGGACTCTCTAGAAAGAGTCAACTGACTCTTTTTTTTTCTTGTATTGTGGAACGTAATAGTCTATTCCCGAATTATTTAAACAGAGCGGGAACCGCAAACACGGAGTACCTGTCGATTCGTTCTTCCCCCGTCATGCACTCGTGAGTACGTACTGCGGCGAAGAGCGTAAATTTTGCTTCGACAGAAATGGATGTACGAAAAAGCAATCATGTTCGCGTGATCATTGAGGTTGCTTGTGAAGAGAGTGATCCATCAAAAAGGGTCGAGTTCAGAGATATAACGTCCGGCCGCTCCTTCGAAAGTTTTCTCCAAGCGATTAATTTCCAAGAGATGAGAAGAGAACACTTTCTTCGTTGGAAATATTGTAAAAGCAGGAAAAAAAATCGAGCGACCAAATCTTGATGACCTTTACGCGTGCTCTGGTCACCGCCGCTGCAGCGTTATGGTGGGAGGCCGTTGCGAAAATTGTTTCACTTAGTTCTTCCAACAAGGGCTTTATAGTTTTCCTATTTTGAAGATACTTCTGTTGGAACGAAAAGTATCCGAGGCAGGTGGAAAAATTAATACTTGAAATCGATTTCTTCCTCCGAGCGGTCCCTTGATGAGACTTTGAGCTTAACGTCTAATGGACGCAGGGAAAATGAAACCGAGAGTAGCCCAATAAAGAACAATGCGTGTAGGTAAAAAAAAAAAAAAACCTACGCTTGTATCGAAGTATTTGAATTCAAGGCACGTTAGCTTCCCTACGATCGCCTTGTTTTCAAAAGAGCGGTGCACTGCGATGTCTTTGTGGGTGTAAACAAAGATATGTTATGTTTATCGCTTGCATAAGTTACCGTATAAATAACACTGGACTGCACAGTGGTCTTAATTATTTGGTATTATACTTTTAACAATGTGAGCTTGGGTATGTCGGACAGCTCGACATACGACGACCGTATTCGTCGTATGTTGCCCTATTTGTTGTTTGGTGCAATAAAAGGCTAAAATAGTTTAAATGTTACGATATAGAGAATGCGTATAATTCGTCTACTATGCTGACATATACAAAGAAGAAAACTCGACTAGAAATTAGATTTGCATTCAAAATTGAATTAATGAAAACGTGGAAGGCCTTTAAATATAGAACAAGTGAAGGTATTCGCACAGAATTCGTTACATGTAAAAGGAAACAATACATATTTTGATTAGTGCACTGAAAATAGTTCTGGTTCGAGCGCTCAAGCAAGAAAAAAAGGATATTAACTTTATAATTAACTTATAACTTATAATTACGAAGAAAATCAAAACTCTAATCTTTCAATTTCGCGGCTCCACTCGAAGCATAAATATAATAATTTAACAATAATAAACCTTATCTATAGCGTCTAGAGCTTGCAAATATTTAATAAATCTGTTTCTAGTGCAGTGCCGCAGAGTGGAAAAGGTCGGCACCAAGGCACCTGTCATCACTTGGCAAAATTTTGTGATCTGAATGAAAGTTGTAACAAAAGTTTAAATATGAAGATTTGAATTGAAAATATTTCCTTATGTTTATCCTCTAGTTCACACGAAAAAGCAAGCTGCTCTTCCCATTTATCGTTTCCAGAATGAATGGGAAAAACAAACGTAATTATCGCAGAACTTTAAAAAATCTCTCTAAAGAATGGCACGAACTTTCGCCTGCCTTACTAAGTAAATATGCACAGGTTAAAGTATAATATATAAAAATTCGTTTGCTGAGTTATGTTATTTCCCTTTCATCCCAGTGCACCTCTCTCACAATACGCTCGTGTTCTCTTTCGTTGCTTACGTACTTCTGGTGGAGACATCTACGTTGATTTCGTTACCCAAGGCGACAGTTCGTGTTTCTATAACTGGCCCTTTAAAAAAATGTCTGGCACGATGATTCGATGTAAACGTTGTTAAATATTAGTGACACGGTGTACAGTCATTTGCTGACACACACCTATCGTCCCTGACTTCTGAGGCTTTTATTTTCTCAATGTTCTTTTTGTACGTGTCCTTACGGAATAAGAAGTGGTACGAAAAATGAACCATCAAGTTGAGATAAAGTAAAAACGGAAGAATGATCTCAACTGAGCTCACCGTTTCTTCTCGTACTCGGTGTCAGCCAGGAATCGCAGATGCCGCATCAAAGGTTCGGGGGGTATCGCCTCGAACGTGTTCTTCTTGCCGGTCATAGAGCAGCTTTGTACGCGATAACCGTGAAGAAGAAACGCGCCTGCGCAGAAAAAGGGAAAGAGCGTGTCAGTCAAAGGAATCAACAAGTGATTGGCCAGCAAGATGACAATTAGGGGCCTTACGTATAGTTAAGGGTCATTCACACTTGCGACCAGCACAGGTCGCGCGACCATTTGGGACTGGCGACCAAAAAACGACTCATGGCGATGGACGTTCACACCTGCGTGCGACTTCTACCCGTAGCCACACAGAATTCGCGTCTGCTAGCATTGGCGTCACCCCTATGAAATAAGCTGAGGTCCTGTACCTGGGCACCTGATTGGTTCAGAGGTTTGCGACTGCAGTCGCGCGACCCAAAAATCGAGCAGCGGGCGACTGAACCAAAGTAGTCGCTTTGTGACAAAAGCAGCCATTCGCGACCAGTCGCTTTGCGAGTGACTCGGTCGCGCAACCGGTGCTAGCCTCAGGTGTGAACGAGCATTTAGCCTATGTTGATGACATTGTTGGGGTTTTACGTCCCAAAACCACGTTGATGACCAACTATTCAGGTTGATAGCGATTGAAAATCCGGATGTAAAACACCAATCACAAGATGAGGAAGACATTCGGACGAGGCTGAAGCTAGACACTAAACAAACATTTTCACGAAAGAAGACATTGAAACCCTCCAGCAGCCTCTGAGCGCATGCGCGAGTGAACTGTTTCAACTACTAGCATGTAGAAGTTGGCCCAACTCATCACCTTCCTATTTACGTGGGTGTTGAAGCTTCTTAAAGGTACAGCTACGAAGACAGAACGGTTAGGACTAGAATCAGTTGGGACAAGAACTTCAATCGCTACTGAAAATGGCCTTATTCCGGCGTGAAAAAATTTTTTTGTATTTTAATATATTCCCAGAGACAGGGAGTAATGTTCGTGTGCCTCGGAATATTTGCGACGGCATTCCTAAATACTGGGCACGCAAGCACATGGGATCAATAAGAACTCGTCGAAGCAAAATACTGCAATGTATGTATCTCACGTTGCGAAGTGTATCCGTGACTTAGTATAGCAAGCGCAATAAAAATCTCTTTGCTTTACTGTATACTGACCCACGGCGACTGGAGCATTCCGATCCTTGTAGAAGTAGAGGCAGGCGTCCTTGAGCACGAGGAACCTCTTCTTCCAAGATTTCCACTGCTGACTGAGCTTGCATAGGTAGCCCTGACAGTCGGGGTCTGGCAGGGAACCGCACGGCGAGTGCATGTTGCTCACCACGGTGTCCATGTACGAGGTACCCTGGGCGCACAAGGTGAATGTTAACGATCTCGAATCTATACAAGGAGGTTGGAAAAGAAAGTTGATGAAGTGCAAGTTATGCCCGGAAAGAGCAGCCAGACCTCCGCCATCTAAGGAAGGGCATGATAAAACATTAGCTCATACTGTGGGTCTGGCAAAAAATAAAAAGACCGGAAGGGGGGGGGGGTCGATTTAGTGTACTAAGCACTCTATAGGGAGAGCGGTAAGCTGTCCCTTGTATATCTATTGACAAGGCTGCGAAGTTAAAGAAAATTCGGCAGTTTTCGAAAGAGTTTACGATGGCCATCTTTGCCGGACAGATGCTGCTGCTACAACTCATTGAATTCATAACTTTAGCAGTTTTACAGTGAAAGCTGTTATGAGATCACAACAACAGCCGATTTTGGTGCCGTAGTTGTCTGCCGCCACCGACGGTGTCTATAACCCCCATCGCGCGAAATAATAATAAAAAAAACAACGGTAGGAGAAAAAAAATAAATTGAAGGATACTTTGTAAATTTCAGTGTGTTCGGCGAAAGCCTGTGGCCATTCTACTGACTATGCCATGGTATCGTTGGAATCCACATTTTTGCGGCGCTTCTCCGAACCGCTTGCCGTGGAATCATCACCGGGCCGCTTGGGAGCCATCCAACTAACTCGACTGCTGCAACGAGACGTCTGACGAAGGAGCGTTGCCGCGCGCGCCGCAGTGCCATCACGTGATTGCTGAGAGAGTGTGAGGGGGCACGGACGGACGCCGCCGCTGAACGCCGCGTTGCGCAACAGTTGCGCAACGCGCGTTGGAAGGAGCAACGCGCAACTGTTTTGCGTTGACGGACGGACGCCACCGCTGGACGCCACCGCCGCGTTGCTCAACAGTTGCGCAACGCGCGTTGGAAGGAGCAACGCGCATCTGTTGCTATACGCCGCTAATAATAATAATATAAAGGCGTTTATTGACGGCACTAGTCGACGAAGCACAACGGCAACAGTCAAGACAGAGCGCGGACTCTGAGCGCGAGGAGCGTGCTGTCAGAGAAGAGCCGAAGGGGACGACCCACTAGAAAGCGCTCGAGAGGGCGACCCATTACAGACTTCCAACGCTTCGCTACAATTACCCCGGGTACGAAAAAGGGAGCCGCCTGGCGACCTAACTGCTTGTCACTATGAGCGGGTCATGATAGGGCTTCAGGCGCTCCACGTTGACAATATCGCGCCCTCGACGGCGCATGTCCGAAGATGGTTCAACGGGCTCGATCAGGTAGTTGACCGGGGATGTGCGTTCGACGACACGGTAGGGGCCGTCGTACTTTGCCAGCAGTTTGGAAGAGAGGCCAGGTGCAGTGGTAGGGACTGAGAGCCATACGAGTGCTCCAGGGCGGGACGTGGGCGCAGAAGTGGTGGTGTCACCGCGAATGCTCTTTTGCCGCTCTTGGTCATGCGTAGTAAACGTCTTGGCAAGCTCCCGACACTCCTCAGCAAGTCTGGCTGTGGCAGAAATAGGCGCACACTCAGACGGATCCGGCTTGTATGGAAGGATTGTGTCGATTATGTGCGACGGGTGTCTGCCGTACAATAAGAAAAAGGGGGAGAAACCAGTAGTGCTCTGAGGGGCGGTATTATAGGCGTAGGTGACGAAAGGCAGAATGGCATCCCAATTGGTGTGATCGGCGGCGACGTACATCGAGAGCATGTCGCCGAGCGTGCGGTTAAAGCGTTCGGTGAGGCCATTCGTCTGCGGGTGGTAAGCAGTAGTTTTCCGGTGAACAACGTTGCACTCTTTCAGGATGGCTTCGACGACTTCCGACAAGAAGACACGAACTCGATCGCTGAGCAGCTCCTGGGGTGGACCGTGGCGCAGCATGAATCGGTGCAGCAGGAAGGAAGAAACATCGCGCGCTGTAGCCGCTGGGAGGGCGGCAGTTTCGGCGTATCGCGTAAGGTGGTCAACAGCGACGATGGCCCAGCGGTTACCAGCCGACGTTAGAGGAAGTGGTCCATACAAGTCTATGCCAACGCGCCCGAACGGCCGGTCAGGGCAAGGCAGAGGTTGCAGACCTGCCGGCGACAGGTGTGTTGATGTTTTGCGGCGCTGACAATCGATGCAGGAGCGAACGAACTTCTGCACGTAGCGGTACATCCCTCGCCAAAAGTACCGTTGGCGAATGCGGTGGTAGGTTTTCGATACCCCACAGTGTGCGCACTGCGGATCGGAGTGGAACGATTCGCATATGTCAGAACGCAAACTGCGGGGTATTACGAGTAGCCACTGGCGGCCGTCGCCGTAATTGCGTCGGTGGAGGAGGTCGTCGCGAACGGCGAAATGGTGGGCTTGACGACGCAACGCGCGAGTGGATGGTGTTGCCGATGGATCAGTCAGCAAGTCTATTAATGAGGCGATCCAGTGATCCTTGCGCTGTTCAGTAGCGATGGTGTGAATGTCGATAGAAGAAACGGCATTGTGAGACACTGAGCTATGGGTATTGTCGTCAGGCAAGGGGGAGTGCGAGAGTGCGTCGGCGTCAGCATGCTGGCGTCCATTGCGGTACAGCACGCGGATATCGTAGTCCTGTAGGCGAAGTGCCCAGCGGGCGAGGCGACCTGAGGGATCCTTCAGTGACGACAACAAGCATAGTGCATGATGGTCGGTGATCACATCAAATGGGCGACCATACAAATAAGGTCGGAATTTCGTAAGGGCCCAGATGATCACCAGGCATTCCTTTTCGGTGACGGTGTAATTGGTCTCGGATTTAGTAAGCGTACGACTTGCATATGCCACGACATATTCAGGGAACCCTGGTTTGCGCTGCGCAAGGACAGCGCCAAGGCCAACACCGCTAGCGTCTGTGTGTACCTCTGTAGGAGCCGTAGGGTCGTAGTGGCGTAGTATGGGAGGCGACGTCAACAAACGGCGGAGCTTTTCGAAAGCGTCGTCGCACTCGGACGACCATGAATGCAGGGGCCCGTTACTTCCGAGGAGCTTCGTCAGAGGCGATATGATAGTCGCGAAATTTCGAATGAAGCGCCGAAAGTAGGAACACAGTCCTACGCAACTGCGCAGTTCTTTGACGGACGTAGGTTTCGGGAACTCGGTCACGGCGCGAAGTTTGGCTGGATCGGGGAGAATTCCGTCCTTGGACACGACGTAGCCGAGGATTGTCAGCTGCTGTGCTGCAAATCGGCACTTCTTTAGATTCATTTGTAGACCGGCGTCGCTCAAACGCGTCAAAACATGCCGTAGGCGTTGAAGATGGGTGGAAAAGTCCGGAGCAAAAACGACGACGTCGTCGAGGTAGCACAAGCACGTGTGCCATTTCAGGTTGCGCAGAGCGGTATCCATCATGCGCTCAAAGGTGGCGGGCGCATTACACAGCCCAAACGGCATGACGTTGAATTCGTACAGGCCGTCGGGCGTGACAAAGGCAGTCTTCGGTCGAGCGTCGTCAGCCATAGGTACTTGCCAGTACCCTGGTACTCGAGCGCTCGAGAGGGCGACCCATTACAGACTTCCAACGCTTCGCTACAATAATAATAATATCTGGAGTTTAACGTCCCAAAACCACGATATGATTATGAGAGACGCCGTAGTGGAGGGCTCCGGAAATTTCGACCACCTGGGGTTCTTTAACGTGCACCTAAATCTAAGTACACGGGCCTCAGGCATTTTCGCCTTGCTATACGCCGCTGTGCCATCACGTGATTGCTGAGAGAGTCTGAGGGGGAGAGACCACAGCTGGCACCGTTCCAGGGCACGGGCGGAAGATGGACGCCGCGAGTGTGAGACATTAAAGGCTTTCGCCTTAATATCCAGGATCAGATGGGATTTGAACCCGGGTCCTCTGCGTGGCAGTGGAGTATTTTTCCACGGAGCCGGGCCAGACCCTTTGTAAAAAGACCCTATACAGGCGTCATGTCGGGCAAGGAATCACGCTATATGTCATATAGCGTGGTAGAAGAGTAAAATAAAAACCAGGCGTCCCACAACGTGAACTGCTCAACGAGTGTGTGGTTTAAAGCTTCCCGCCCACTACAAAGGGCTCAGCCATAACTCTTCCTCTTCATCAGTCACGGCATCAAACAAAGTGCACATAATGCTTCACAGATGTGTACCGGGTAACTCGCTTTTCCGCAGAATGACGAATAATAGTATAGTGGGTGCTTCGTTACTTCACAAAAACATGATGATTTATGGCGGAGTGGATACCCTGCAAGTGTACTTGTAGTAGTTGCCTCAACAGAATTTACAACAAGCTCTAGAAAGACCGCTGTTACAGCTTTCACTGTGACTGTGCTGCGCGTTCTGCGCAGGCCTGGCGTCTACAACAAAAAATCGCACGGCCTCTTATGAATTTGCCTCAGGCGACTCGAAGGCGAAAGCTATCTTTTCATCTCAGCCAATTATATTGATTACCCCCCCCCCCCCCCACGCACCATCTTCCCGAAAGCTTTCTACACCCAATGTGGTTTTGCACTGCCTCTGGGATTGAAGGAATTGGATGTTTTCTGCACCTTTGACCAAGCGACGATGTGTGATGACGTCATCATATGACATCGCGTTATGTGTCGTCATGGCAAGTTCATAGGGTGACGTCATCACATGATTTTCTGCGTCACTCGTGTTGACACCTACGCCGCCGACGCCGAAGATCTCTTTTCGCGTGAGATGAGGCATCTAAGGCTTTCGATTTAATCAAATTGGGACTTGTAAAGTCTTCGACAACGCGTTGCTCCGCGTGCCCCTGACGTACGGTTAATGGACGAA
Source organism: Rhipicephalus sanguineus (assembly GCF_013339695.2). Taxonomy (NCBI): domain Eukaryota; kingdom Metazoa; phylum Arthropoda; class Arachnida; order Ixodida; family Ixodidae; genus Rhipicephalus; species Rhipicephalus sanguineus. Next base: position 149,030,765 of record NC_051181.1, on the reverse strand, counting down.
CAGAAGAGCCTAGCATTACGGTTATCTGACATCAACATGCCAAAACGGGCCAAGCAAGAATGCCCGATGCTTAATCATGACACCGCGCATACTCAATGCAAACGAAATGCATAAGACTAAAGTTTGGGTGGCGTTAGGACTAAGATTGATGAAGCCTTCCTTAGCGAAGCCGAGTCATTTTAACGAGACTTTTCTTTCTATTCGGGAATGCTTAGCCGTTTTTGTACGAGCGGACGTCCTACCAGCGTCTTAATTTTGGTAAAAGCTTCGCAAGACGTCGTTCCTTTGATGGATCAGATAACAGTGTAGCCGCTCGGTAATGTAGACCTCGAACGTGGATTGTCTTCCTTCGCTATTAGTATATTGCGTACACGAAGATTACCTAGAGGCTACGAATCTTTGTTACTTGTCCGAACTAAAGTACACCAAGGCGTTAAGATAATTGATGGAGCCAAGGTAGACGAGTTCCATTCGCGGAGTTGGCGCTGATGTAATGAACACTGTCGCGACTGAGAGGCTTTCTAGACAAGCAAGATAAGATGGACGATTGGTCATTTATTTAACCTGACAGGATCTCAGAATTAATGTTTTTGACTCACCCTTGATGCAATGCAGGCGACTTGGTTCAAGGCACTGATCCATCTGCAGAAAAAGAGAGCATTGCGTAAGAAAAAAATATTGGCGTGTGCAATATAATCGATCAAACAAGAGCTATAGAAAATAAAATATAAAAAGCCAGGAAGGCCGTGAGATACTCGGCGCTAGTTTGACTAAGACGGCGATGGCAAATTCGTTGGTGCCGTACAGTTATCACGAGAAACGCACGTGTGAAAAGCACGATATATAGGGTAACTTGCTAAGAACTGTTTTAGGGGCGAAGCTCCTTATAGCGGCACCCGTTCGTCCCTCGTAGCGTAGTATGTAACCAGTCTTACGCTTTGACCTGCAAGGTGGTGCGCCGGTGGGAGATTTTTCCTGTGCGTTGTTGAACAATAAAAAATTCGCAGCGTTAGCTAAAAGCCGACTTCTGTCTCTTATTCCCATTAGCAGCCATTCTTTACCTCCAAGGTAGTGCCTGGTGAGATTTCTCCTGTGCGTGATTAAACAATAAAAATTTTGTTCAAAACGCCGTTGATTGATGAAATAAACCAACAAAAGACGCCAGATGTTTTGTAAAAGCAAAACGAAAGAACGCCAGATGTTTCTAAAGCAAAACGAAAAGACGCCAGCTGCTTAACGAAAGACGCCAGATGTTTTCTAAGCAATGGTTTTCTAAACAATGAAAATTCACAGCGTACATGTAAAATTAAAGTGCGCTGCAAGTCGTCATAACTCATCGAACCTTTAGTATAAACGCGCCCGATCTCACGTCGGTGATGATGTACTGGGCAGAATTCATGGAAGATTCACGGTTTACCGATGAACCTCCGCAGCTTCGCCCACTCATCATCATTCACTCCGTGGATATGCTGTGATTTTTTTTTTCTCGTATAGATGTGGCTACGAACATTTTCTAGCAACCAAGGTTGATGGACAGGTAACCAAGGGCGAGAGAAAAAAAAGCACATCACGATTTCAAGTAAAATGACATTGATGGGACATTAAAGAGATAAACGATTTATCTCGTATTAGTAAATTACTCTTCCACGGTGTCAAAAACACCACACTTGCTGTGAGAAGACACTTGGTAAACTAGGAAACAAGCAAGAAGAAAGTGCGGGTGGCGACGCCACTTTGAAGTTCGCGCACCAGTCGCCGTGACTTCATAGATTTCCGTGACGTCATAGAACTACGTAGACGTCTGCTAGTGCCTACGTAGTTCCTAATGGGTCAAAATGAAGTACATTGTCTTCAGAGAGAGCCAGAGACTTAACATACCAAGTCTCAGGAAATTTCGTTCAGTCAATGGGGCCAAGAAACGAAAAAAGAAAACAAACATTGAAATTCGTAACATCACCATCGGAGATTTCGGCGGGAAACGTAGAAGTGAAACTTCAAACATCGATTTTCTCATCTATTAATAAACCTATGGCGGTGAAATGAACAACGATATAATTTTCAGACTACAACTGATCAGTCTAATTCATTGGTTCACTTTAATGTCCCTTCAAGAAAAAAAAGAACGTGGATCGGGCTGCGTGACCTGAATTTTACGAAACTTGCTAAAAATTCGAAATATCCAGCTAGTGCGCCGTGGCAAGTAGATCAGGGTATTCTATTCCTAATGTTTGCTTTCAGACTAAAGCAACTTGTGAGATAAAGTAAGCAAAAGCACCGCACTTTAACAAAACAATGAAGAAAACAGGAGACACTAACTCGAGTGTCAATGTTCTGGGTTCTGCTGAAGTGCGCATAGCAAAGTAAAGGTCCTCTGAAGTCTCTTGAAGCCCCAAAACGATATATAGATGAAACGGAAATCAAGATAGAAAAGCCTGGCCTGTATAAAGGTCTCACAACGCTACACGTAAAAGCAACAATAATAACACCAACAAGCAAGGCAAAACAAAACAAGTGTAGGGAGGGCTGTTTCAGGAGGTTGTAACTACGTTGGGAGGCGTAACGAAGGGGAAATGCAGTTTTTCTAGGGAGAAATGAGGTTGTGGCTTAAAATGCAAACCTGAAAAAGAAAAAAAAGAAAAAAACGAAGTAAAGGAAAACGACACGAGCAGGTTCTCGGTTCCTTATTGGCTTACTTCTCCCTCTGCAAGAAAAAAAAAAAAATGAGGACTGGCCCCAAAGGAGGAAGTAGAAAGAAAGAGGGGAAGGGGGGGAGGGAGAACAGTATGAACAGAGAGACCAGCGAAAATGGTGGAGATAGCAAACACAAGCGATTGGAAGTCCTTTTCGAGGTGCCCATTCTTCTTATGTTTTTTTTTTGTTTCTTTTGCGGCGTACACCAAGACCGGAAATGGACAGACAGAGATGAACAGGCTCTGGCAACAGAGGGGAAGAGGGAAGGAAATAGAAGGACGCGAGAAGCATCTCAAAAAGGGGAGAGATGAACGCATTTGTTTTAGGCGACGGTTCGTTGTTTGAGTACCAAGACAGGAAACCGGAGGGGAAACCAGACAGGAACTCGAGGCTAGAGTGGGGATAGCGAAGGAAAATGGGAACTCGGACTGTTTCCGAGTCGCGGAAATCCGTGCAGTGTGGCGAAAGGCTCCGATAGTCGCGTCAGACCAGACAGGTCATGAGACGGTAATGGCTAATTAGCTGGGCACCTCGAAATGTTTGCGTTTGCTAAGCTGATTTAAATTAGCTGCGAGGAGTAGCAGTTCTACCACTTTACATCGGTAAGCTATAGTTTGAATATTTTATGCTTCTTCACCTGATGAAGAAAATAATTAAGAAGGTTACCAGCTCATGAAATAAAGACCCTACTATTACCTACCTTTCCTCTTTTCGTCCTTTATTCATTTATTGTTTTTTTTTAATTTCGCCCTTACCTCTTGCGTCTTACAAATTTCGATGCAAATTATCGCATTTAAGCCGTGTTGGCTCTGGAAGAGTTTTCAAACGTGATAATAGTCTTCTAGGTACTTCGAGTGCACCGAAGTTCTTTAACCAGTAAAGACTAGACCTATGTAAACAGTGCCAGAATCTAAGTGTGTTCTGGCGAGCAAGTGCAAGAAACGTTGAGGCGTTGACGCCACCTTTTCAAGCATTCCGAACATTTTCTTGCATTCCGAACATGCTTTTCACCGTAAAAGTGGGCATTGTTACTTTCCACAACGGTACTTAAATACTAGCGCGGATTAATAAATTCGTGGCAATTAAGTATGACTTTCCTTATCTGTATGACCTCATCATCATTATCAACAGTACATGGGACTTTCTTCTTTGTCGCCTAGTAGGGCTCACCATCGAATGCTACATCACCGGCATTCATTGTTACATTATTTTGTATTCTTTTAAAGGCACGCTAAAGAGAAAAACGATTTTTCTCGTATTAGTAAATTACTCTTTCACGACACCAAAAACACCGCGCTTGCTGCGAGAAGACTTCGTAAGCGAGAAAACATGCAAAAAGAAAATGTTGGTGGCGACGCTACCACAAAGCTTCCGCACCCGTCGCCGTGACGTCATAAATTTTCACGGCGTCTACTGGGGCTTACGTAGTTCCTAATCAGTAAAAATAAAGTACATTGTCTTCTGAGGGAGCCAGAGACTCAAAGTACCAATGTGGCCAAAATACGAAAGAACACTCAAATGCTGTGACGTCACCATCGGAGATTTCGGCGGGAAGTTAAAAAAAATAAAATTTCCGACGTCGATTTTCTCATCTATTTATAAACCTATGGTGGCGAAATGAACAACGCTAGAATGTTCAGAGTTTATCAGTCTAAAACTAATTGTTTCACTGTAGTGTCCCTCTAATACAGGGGTAGCGGAAAGGTTGCCCATGCATTTTGGGTGAGTGAGCCGAACTTTTCTGGTGACGCTACCTGTAGCTTCCGCTGCACTGCACGGAATTCGTAAGAGCGTGCATAGTAACACGTGGAGAAATGAGAAGAAAAGCGTGCCTTCCGGCAGCCTCTTCGTCGTCGGCCGCGAAGTAGATGGCGTTGGAGTTGGATGTGGTCCCCGGCGATTTGACGACCTTGAACGCGTGCTCGGCCCCGGCCTCGACGACGCGGCTCACCGACACCGCCTCCAGCATCACGGCGCCCACCATGTCGTAGGCCTGCGTGGGCGCGTGCACTTGTTGGTAACAGGACGCACTCGCTGCGGTTCACTGAGGCGAGAGGAATGCGCTATCAGGGTATCAAGGCAGCGTGCATGAAGAGAGATGCGCGGGAAAAGTAAATGAGAGAGAGAGAGAGAGAGAAAGAGAACTTTTAATGACATTCCCGGAGACGTTAGCCTGGTTTACAGCCTGGCTTGCTACTCGAGGTGTCGGGTGATGATTATGATATATACAATGATCACATAAACACCGAAATAATACGCACTGTCACAAACACACATATATACACAAGCAGCCACCCCCCCCCCCTCCCCGGAATTTTGGTGAAGTAGGTGTTTTTACTAAAAATAAAAAATGAAAATAGGTGTTTTTCTCAAATAGTCATGGTTTTCAGCAAGTGGGCTTCCCCCGAAAGAACTTCCTGGCTACGGGCCTGTACACAAGAGCCATTCATTCAACGGCTGAGGCTCGACGTTGCCTATACGAAGTACTTTAAGCACAAGATCGAGCAGTCGGAGTCTCCTACGTGCACCACATGTAATACTCGAGAGGATTTAAAATAAGTCTTGTGTGACTGTTCGCGTTACGACGAACGACAGAATGTGAAGGCAGCACTTCACTTGCAACGCGGCTAGAGCTTGGAGCTGCGGCACCTTCTAGGCCCGTGGCAAATCAGCGTTCGTGAGACGCACTGCACAAAAGCGCTGTTGGTGTTTCTAAGTAAATAAGAACGTATCTTTCGAAAGAATTAGGCGACATACTCACGTGAAAGATGCATTCGTGAAGCTCATGTGCGCAAACATTTGTTGCAAATGGCTTGCTCATTAAAAAGACGCAGTAAGCAAGTAGGATTCGCCGCATTAGCTGGGTGGGTACGGCCATTGGCGTAGCCAGGGGGAAGGGGGTTGTTGGTTCAGCCCCCCCCCCCCCGGAAATTTTCAATTTTGTATGTGTAAATTGCCCGCAAACATACAAACGTACGCACGAACATACGTAAAGTCTGGCGGAACCTCCCCCGACAAAATATTTCTGGCTACGCCCCTGGCTACGGCGCTCTGATTCTGAGCACGAGGTCAAGTGTTCGAATCCTGGCCGCGGGCAAGATATGATGGGACTGGTATGTCAAAACACTCTTGGGCTTAGATCTATAGATGAACACTGCGGGATCACGGATTCCTTAAAAGGTGCTTTAACGCCTGTATATCCAAGCAAAGAAGACTTCGAGTTCCTTTAGGATGTGCTCCTTGCTGTAGCTGCAACGCCTGCAAAGCTCATTTAAGCTTAGATCTCAGGATTCGGAACACCTTCGGAAACAAGCACTTGCGTTTCCCTCTCTGCGAACTCTTAAAGCAAGACTTCAACGGTGAGGCGCGCATTTAAAGTGTGAGAACGTACGCATGCATAGTTGTCACACTGACCCTGACCAAGGAACAGCGCAGCCTGCTTAATTATATGGGAGCTTGTGGTCACGTGGTCGTGTAAGCCATTTACTTCTATAGGGCGTGCACGCTGGCCCGAGAGCAGCAGTGACGTTTGGAGATGGTTTATTCTCTCGTTCCAGGTGTTTCACAACTGTACGCACTCTAAACACGATAAAGAATGCGCAGAAGAGAAAAGTTAGTCTGTACGAATCGGTCAGCATCCAGCTATTCTTAAAGTGGTACTGACCCCAGTTTTCGAATCTGACTTTACTCCGCCATATAAGTTTCATGTGTACAGAGACGGCTCTGAGCAAACGCAAAGCTTAGGAAATTCCGATAAGATATTTTGTTTTGACATCAAGGACAATTCCCTAGTAGCACGCATTGTTGCCACAACGTTGAGCAACTTTCTCAGTGTGGCGGCAACGTTGTGTCAAGATTTAGTGCTACTAGTGTGGAGCAACTCCTGACATCGACACTAGCTTGACGTCAAACCACAGCGTCAATTATGGTGACTTCACGCGTCAATTATGGTGACTTCACGCTCGTTGTGATGACGTCAGGTACAGAAACACGCAATATAGCCACTGGTGCGTCACCAACAGAGCCACGGAGCAGAGCGGCTGTCGAAACGTCACGAGATCATGTGCGATCGCGTGACGAGAAGCGCATACCGTATCGTGACGTCATGGTACAGCAGGAACCAAAACTAGGTTTTAAAAAACATGATGTAAATATTTTTTTAAGGCGCACTCACGCTTACCAGGACATTTTCTATGCTCTCAAGGGCTTGACCTTTTATTTGACACAAGAAAACCACATCTGAAAACTTTATTGTCAGTGCCCCTTTAAAATGTAACAGCGCGTTAGATGGTTGCTTCTTCGTAATTTCGCGCTCCGCAGTAATCGATTCACTCAAGCTATAGAGTGCTGAATCGGGCCTCGTATTTATTATGGATCATTAGCGTAACGGCTAAATGAGCTCGTTAGTTGCACTAGGGAAGTCAGGTATTGAGCAGGTTGTCCCTGCGGCGACAAAGGCGTTGTGGTAGGAAAGCCGAAAAGAAAGAAAAAAGTAAACAAGATCGATAGACACAGCACAAGAACAGCTCTCGATAGGCTGGACACATGCGCGTAAGCGCAAACGTATACGGAACATTTGCAGTGTCATCTATCAGCCGGCTGGTTGTAATGCGTCGGGAGCAGGAATTTACTACGTAACGAGTTCTTGAGCACTGACCCGTTTTACTAGCAACATAAGTGCGCTGTTTTGTCCTCACTTGCCGCGTTGCGTTGAGTACAGATTCGCTCGAATCGCCGAGGTGGGACCCGCCACGGTGGTCTAGTGCTTATGGTGCCCGACCGCTGACCCAAAGGTCGCGGGATCGAATCCCGGACGCGGCGGCCGCATTTTCGATGGAGGCGAAAATGCTTGAGGCCCGTGTACTTTGATTTAGGTGCACGTTAAAGAACCCCGGGTGGTCGAAATTTCCGGAGCCCTCCACTACGGCGTCCCTCATAATCATATTGTGGTTTTTGGACGTTAAACCCCAGCAATTATTATCACCGAGGTGGACGCCACTACATCGCTACGGCATCGTCTTGGTGACCACGAAGTTGTGGGTTCGATTCTCGACAGCGGCGGCAGCGTGTTGATGGGGGCGAAAACCAGAAACGCGCACGTGTTTAGATTTACGTGCGCGTTAAATAAACTGAGGTCGTCAAAATTTACCCGGTGTCCCCAGCCTTAGGCATGCCTCAAGATCAGATCGTTGCTGTAGAACGTACACTTAAAAAAAAACGCCAGGCCTGCGCTGAAACCGCAGCACAGTCACAGCGAAAGCTGGAAGAGCGGCGTTTCTAGAGCTCGTTTTAAGCTCTCTTGGGGCGACAATACAAGTACACTAGAAAGGTACCCACTACGCCATAAATCACAATTTTTCTGAAGTTGGGAAGCACCTACTAAGCCATTATTCGTCATTCTGCGGAGAAGCGAGGCACCAGCTACACGTCTGTAAGACATTATGTGCAGTTTGTTGACGCGACGATTGATGACGATGAAGAATTATGGCTCAGCCCTTTGTAATGGGTTGGAAGCTTCAAACGGCCCACCAGTTATGTAATTTGCATTGGGTGACGCCCGGTCGCTATTTCCTTCTCCCGTCATGCTGTATACCATACGTTGACGTGGGAGAGAGACGGGGGGGGGGGGGGCGAAGAACTTCACTGAGACCCCGAGGAAATGGATCATTCGCTTATGGGCTTCCTTGGCAACCAATACAAGTTCACTTGCGAGGAACCCACTACGCTATAAATCATTGTAATTTTACTGAGACCCCGAGGAAGTGGATCATGCGCTTATGGGCTTCCTTGGCAACCAATACAAGTGCACTTGCGAGGAACCCACTACGCTGTAAATCATTGTAATTTTTGAGAAGTAGGGAAGCAGGCACTGTGCCATTTTTCGTCATTTTACGGAGAGCAATGGTACCTGCTAAACGCATGTAAGGCATTATGCGCACTTTGTTGATGCTGTGCCTGATGACGATGAAGAATTATCGCAGGGCCCTTTCTAATGGGTTGGAAGCATTCAACAACGTACTCGTCGCACAATTCGCATTGTGTGACGCTTGGTTACAGAATTCGCGTTGTGCGACCCTTGGTGCTTATTTTACTATTCTACCACGCTATATTGCATATGCTAATGCGGTTCCTTCCCGACATGAAGCCTGTATAGGACCTTTTTGCAAAGCAGTTTCAAGCACCGGCATGGCTCAGAGGTTGAATACTGGGCTCCCACGCAGAGGGCCCAGGTTCGAACCTCGTTCCATCCTGGAAATTTTTTCTTATTTCCTTTTTTTGTTATTTCGAGCGATACTGGTTACGGACACCGGCGGCGGCGGCGGCGGCGGCGGACAACTACGGCGCCAAAAACGGCCGGTGAAATGATCTCATAACAGCTTTCGCTGTAAAAAAGAGTATGTGTTACTCTTTTCGGCAAGTCCTGACAAGTTGCCACGTATATGACTCGCTTTAAAGACAAGTTTACTCTCTTTTGCGTCCCACGACTTTCCGGAGAAAGGCAAGTTTGTCGCTATCCTCTAGCAACATTTCTATAAAGTGTTTCGCCCACGATCGTTAATTATGCTGTTTAATGTGTGTCTATAACGTGCATTGTTGCCATGTATAATCACTAATTTGTGCATATGTGCGTAATCTGTGTAACGTGGGCCAGCTATTGTGATCATTTTACTGTGTATTTTGTCGCCACCACCACCTCTGCCCGATGTAAATAAGGGGGCGAGGACCTAGTCATTTTTTTCACCCCCTCCATCAACATTGTACTGTATTGACGGAAATAAAGTATTGATTATTAATATTATTAGGAGAGAGGGTAGGTTATACTCACTCGCTCGTTCTTGTACCAGTAGAGGCGGTTGTCGGGCTTGAGCACGAACCAGCGCCGGCACCAGCGCTTGCTGCGGCCCCCGCTGCTGAGCCGCTGCAGGTAGCCCCACATGATGGGCGGGTGCTCCTTGACCTTGGGCGTGAGCACGTGGCACGTGCGCGCTAGCTCCATCACCAGCACCTCGGTGCCTGCGTCGCAGCACACGCCGCTTATAGCTTTTCCCGCACAACCCACAACCTCGTAGGCGACTACTGACTTGGCCGCCCGGCCGTAGATGCGCTGCAGCATGCTAGTTCAAAATCATCAAGACTAACATGACTTCTATCTTTCTCTCTCTCAAGTTATTTCCCCTTTCTCCTCGTCACGTTCAGGGTGTCACATGACCTCCTGCCTTTCTTTCATTGTTTCGCTCTATGTCTATCTTCTCGCCTCATATACTGAGTGGTAAGTGACGCCGGGAAAATGCCTTTAAGTTAAAATAATGCAGAAGTTAGAGAGACTGTGCCGTGCACTTTCCGGCTAAATAAACAAGGTTTTGCTGTAATGGCTCATAAGTCAACGTTTTACGATTGGCAACATAAGTGCAAGGTTCTGACGTAGTAAAGTAACAATATAAATGCTTGATAAATATTAAATTGGAATATAACTGTTCGAAGTGCGCTTCACTCGTGTCTATTCATATCTGAATTTCTTTTTGTTCGTATATTTCTACCCAGAGACAGGAGTGGTTATTTTTCTTTTAAGGGGTACGGTGGGGTCCTTTTAATTTCTTTTTTCTTAAGCGAGGGAGAGTTGTGGTGGTGGGCAGATAGGCACTTACCTGCGTGAGCTATCCGAACTACTTCGGAATGATTCGCCTCCAGCACGCTGATGCCGTTTATGCTGATGATGATGTCACCCACCTCCAAGCCGCATGACTGCGCAGGCGTCCCTGGAAAGTGAAGATGGAGATGTAAGGATCGTCAAATACGAAACTATACAAGACTAGTTAGTTAAACCAGACTTCATTAGTGTTCGCATTGATTTTTTTTATTCCAGGTAGTATTTTTTCTTTCTGACGGGCGTACCATCACTTCTAATTAATGCTCTTACGCACACGTTAATAATGTGACGTCTTCTGACAGTTCTTACTTGGCCACTTTCCTATGCTTCACGAAGTATGCGTGCTAGCTTATGGCACGTGCGATTAATAACGATGAACTATAACTAGCTGCGGCAAATAAAAAAAATAATAACGAGTAGCGAAGCTCCTTATAATTACTTCATCAGCTAAACGTGTCCTCACAGAGTTTGGAAGTGTCCATTCAGGGATAGAAGGCTGCTGATGCGTAAAGAAAATATTATGAGCAGCGCCCAGCGAATAAACCCACGAGGAGGGGTGATAATCAGTACATACAGATGCGAAAAATGAATTGCGTTAGGTGCCCTCAATATTGCAAACCTGGTGCAATCCAGCAACTTATTTAAAACCTTTAATGCTGAATACACGAATAGATGTCGCTCGTAAAATTCAGAATGCAACAGTGGAGACCTTATTTTTATATAGAGTTTTAGACACAATATTTAGATATGGAAATTGCAAATTATGCTGCACAGCTAGCAACTGATATTCTTTTTCCCGGACACTTTTGAGAGAGATTTAGCGCAGCACACACACTCACAAAGCCGAGGACACAGGACACGCCCTAACACAGGTTAGCGCTTGCCCTGTGTATCCCAGCTTTGTGAGCGTTTGTTCTGCGCTAAATATTTCCCAAAAGTTGTGCACCATCTTGCCCCGAACCAACTTTTGTTGAACTATTTTTCTGCTAAAATACAGGAAATAGGAGGAAAGGCATTCCGAAGCGCAGCTTTTCCGAGAACTGTGTTTATAACAGTACGTCATTAACCAACAGCACCTTTCTAAGTGAACGTCATTAACTGAAGCATTAACAGTTCTATCGCTGAGAGCGCTTAGCGTAAGCGGGTTCACGAGTGATCCGCACGTAACCATTCTCGCGATAATGACCGCATTTTTTTTTCTGCAAGGAGCAGATGTCATCTCTCCAGGGTGCCCTCCCGCTGTTCGTGGGAAGGTTTCACCGTAATGGCCTACTTTAGAATCCTGCTTTTTCTGGAGTAGCAAAACTTCGCTCGCGATGTTCCTGGAACTGACAGTGATTGACGTAGCGTCGCCCTTTACAAGAACCGACACAGCAAGACACAGGTGAAAAATATGCAAGGAACGAGACACAACGTGTTTCTGAAGCCTCTTAAGGGCACAATGTTCGGAACGTATAATATTTTATTTTATTATTCAAAGGCCTGTCTTTGGTGCGGGTACGTATAAAAGCCAACTGTCGCTAACTTGATGCAAAAAATACGTATATATTTTTTTTTACTGCCAGTGAAAACGCCGAGTCGCTGTAACGTCATGCCGTTTTTAGGCGCCGAGCCGTCCAACCTGTAGGGAAGGCGAAAAAGCGCCTTTTTTCTTTTTCTATATTCGACCTTTCCCTCACTTTCACGTGTGTTCAGAAAATGAGGTACGGTTAAAAAAAACTGCATGCCGCTTTCCATGAGCCTGGCTTAACACAGTAGAAAAGGACAGTCAACGTAGTTAAATGGTACTGATGTACTTTATTAAAACAACACAAGCAAATTGTGTCAGACATTCACCCAATTCCCGCTTGCGTAGCAACTAGGACCAAGAATGAAGGCGGTGCAGTCAATGACGTCATCCACGTGCAGAGTAGTAACAGCTATTGCAACCATCCGAGTTCTTGAGATACAGTTAATCTTCTATGGAATCTCGCTTAAAGTTACTAGTGTGCAATAGCGAGATACTTGCGTCGTTAAAGAATGTCAAGCAGGACATATCTTACACAACGAACAGCCATGCGGCGTCTGGCGCTCTCGTCGGCATCGTTAACGTGTTCCGCTGATATAATATTTCTAGTTAGCTGACGCAACATACGGATTTTGCAATACGGCAGGAAGTTGGGGACACTGATTACGGTCATGCTCGCGGAGACGTGGTATATTATCCTTTCTATGATCAGCTGCCAGTCCACGCACTTAAGCAACAGAAAACCTTTTATTGCCAGCGCCAGCAACATTCACCCATCCCCTTTCTCCTGCTCATTTATTGCCAACGCTGTCGGAAGCTTACGCGACAATTAATGATCAGGCGTCCGTTCGAAAGTCAGCTCCAATCGGCACCGAGCGAAGGAAAGCGGCGTGGGAGCATGTATCGAACCAAGTTTCATCGTATAGGGCCGTCCACAACAGAAAAACGAAACGAAATAAAGGCATAGGCAACGTAATGGATCCATCTCTTCGCTTATAAGAGACGTCGTTGGCAGGCTCTGTGTGCAGCGATCGATGAGGCCAGCGGGAGGATAGGCAATGTGTGTAAGGGGGGGGGGGGATAGGGGTGAGATGGTGGGGTGTTCGTTTTGTTCGGCCGCTGAGCGGACCAAAATTGGCCCGGAGTATCTCTCACGGCGTCTCGTCCGGCGCGCTAGTTGTCCCCGGCGGCGGCAGACCGATCAGAAATCGATTTCTCCTTTTCCCCGGAATGTGTACAAGTTTTGATACGTTCCCGTTTAACCATTTGATCGACGAAAGCTACAGACTCGCGCTCTTTCGTTCCAAGTAATACGCGCCCGTTGAAACACGGATGCATCGGCGCATGCGCGCATCACAGAGTGTGCTAGGGCAAGTGCGAACACGAGCTCTGTGGGGTGATTATTTGCGCACGTAAGTGCTGTATGCATGCTATAAGAGCGCACACGAGCTCACACGCACACTATAAGTGCATAATGAACCACACACAATCTACGCTGGAGTACTCAAAGCAGTTTGCTGGGCTAGTTGGAACATTGAATTTTGATGCGTTTCCAGTGCTTAAGGAGGTACATGTAGACACGAAAAAAAAAAGGGTCAATAAGAACGCTGGTCATCAACTAAATATATTGCACAGAAGGAGCGGGTTTTTATACACAGCTAACATGCGCCGACAGACGCCGGGCACGCAATGTGGCACATGCATGACGCCACTCAACAGTTATTTTTTTGTCAAACTCAACAATATTTTTCAAAATTTATCTGCTGTGTACTACTACTGAGTGGCATTGAGCCTATCAAGATTTCGCGCTTGTCGGCTACACGCCATCATTTCCGCTTGCGCAGTTGGGAACACGCAAAACGAAGTGAAATCAGGTCACCGCACACGATAGCCATGTGAGGCAAGGAAAAACGGGTGGACGATAGCATGGCCAAACAGGGTAGGAGGGAATTCACAACTGATATGCCTCGTATATGGACCATTCGAAAGTATGTACAGCGATGGGCACTGTTAGGGTGAACACGCGAGCGCGTGGCCGGCGTAGAGTCCCTTTATCTAGGGACTTAGGCCGGCGGCACAAATATAGGGACCTTAGGCCGGCGGCACTGTCAGCACCGCGTAACGGTCATCGCTGGAAACATTGCGCATGCGCATCATGCGTCCTACGAAATATTCTTTCCACCGCGCGCACTCAAGCGTATCTACAACAAGCGTATCCATGACGTGGTGCACGAGGTGGAAAGAGTGTATCGCAAAGCAGATGCTGCGCATGTGCAATGTTTCCAACGATGGCTGTTACGCGGCGCTGACAGTGCCGTCGGCCACGCGCTCGCGTGTTCACCCTAACAGTGCTCATCGCTGTACGTTAACGACGTCATGAGAAACACACTTCTGGCGTCCCGAAGTGCGCCATAAAGACGAGAAACGCGATGAGAGATCGCCTTCGTTTTTTTTTTCAGAGGCTGTTAGGGGCCAAGAGAACAGACATTTGGGCTGTGCTCCCAATTAGGGTTGCAGAAGTTGCGCCTTTTCCTTTCCTCAACCTCTCCTCCCTTGGGATAGTTGGTTGGTTACGTTCATTAAAGCCATAGCACTGAAAAGGCAGGGACTGAGGAAGATGACAGGACGTGCGCTCGTCCTGTCCTCTTTCTCGGTCCCTGTCCTTTCAGCGCTTTGCATAGGCGTGCGCAGAGTTCCCCATTAGGGGGGGCAAAGATCCGCCGCAGCGCCCCCCACCCTACTAAGTCAATGAATGGGGCAGATTTTGCCCCCCCCCCCCCCACTTAGGTGGCTAGAAGGGTCAATGTACGGGGCAGATTTTGCGCCCCCCCTCTTAGGTGATTAGGGGGAGCGGCCGCCCCCCCCTGCCCCCTCCCCCTGTGCGCACGCCTATGGCGCTTTGGCTTCAATGAATGTTAGGGGCCCTTTAAGCACTGGAAATGCATCGAAACGCTAGATTACCTCTCTCCCCCCGCCCTTCACTTACGCAAAGTTCCGCTCTCTTTCTCCCTCTGTTGACCGCCACGGTGGTCTAAGTGGTTATGGTGCTCGACTGCTGACCCGAAGGTCGTGGGATCGAATCCCGGCCACGGCGGCCGCATTTTCGATGGAGGCGGGAATGCTTGACGCCCGTGTGCTTAGATTGAGGTGCGTGCTAAAGAACCCCAGGTGGTCGAAATTTCCGGAGCCCTCCACTACGGCGTCCCTCATAATCATATCGTGGTTTGGGGTCGATAAACCTCAACAATTATTATAATTATTATCTTCCTCTGTTCACCTTCTTTTCGATAACTACGCACTTGTTCTTGCTTTGCAGAGCCTAGAAATAATTGGGAATAAACGAAGCAATTCGCCAACGATTACGAATTGTATCGTGACAAAAGCAAATTTGCCCGGACGATTCTCTGCAGCGGCGCCTGCACAATGCGCGCAAATCTTGTGGTTGAAAGCAAACGGCACGCTGTCGTGACAAAGCGCCTCCTTCTCTTGTTTATTCATTTTCTTGCCACCCCGACCGCTTTTACTGTAAGCAAGTGACACGCACACACACAAAAAAAAAATTAAGAAAGGGACAGATGAAACACAAGAACAAAGATGTCCTTTTGCCATGCCTCGCACTCGGGAGACCAATCTCGGTCACACGTTTTTGTTTTCGTATTTCGCGAGCGTCGTTGTTAGTATGCGTAAACGACGCCTCGACGATGATGCGAATGAATAAGAAAGAAAGAAAGAAAGAAAGAAAGGAAGAAGGAAAGAAAGAAAGAAAGAAAGAAGGAAAAAGAAAGAAAGAAAGAAAGAAAGAAAGAAAGAAAGAAAGAAAGAAAGAAAGAAAGAAAGAAAGAAAGAAAGAAAGAAAGAAAGAAAGAAAGAAAGAAAGAAAGAAAGAAAGAAAGAAAGAAATGGTATCACTGCTGGATGCCAGGAAAGCCAGCAAGCCTGAAAAAACGCGCTACAAGGACGTCTGCGGCGCCGAAAGCGAAGCATAACGATTTCGTTGTGTCATCAGACCACTACTGCCGCCACAATAAGAAGAAGAGAGAGAGACGCACATAAAAAAAAACATAAAGAGGAAGTATATGAACGGGCGAGAAAGAAAGCAAATGGTGACGGGTACTTCGTGTCGTCCGTCTATTGTAGCGGTAGAAAATCTTTTGTCGTCAACAGTTTTTGTTCTCGAATAAATGTCTTTCGCCTTGAGTTGGTAGGAGAGGGAGGGTACAGAAAGCAGCGTGAGGGAGCTCATTCAAACCTTTCGCATCGTCTTGCTTTTTAATTTTCTCACCATGTAGCTCAAGAAGCTCGAACGGAGAAGAACCGATGTTTCTTTCTTTTCACTTAAGCTCGCCGTCTATATTTCTTACCTCTCTCGCTTTATAGTTTCAGTATCCATTTCTCGCTGAGTCCTCGCTTTTTTTTTTTAACTGCGAGCGCCGCATCGATAACGAAAATTATTAGCACCGCCATCACAACGGCCAGCGGAGCGCTAATGCCATTGAGTATCACTCGCTGCCCGCTGCCGACCGAAAAAGAAATCCGTTCGCCTTAACTACAAAAAGAAACTGAGTCTGTCGACATGGGTAGCGTCTGAAACGTAATAGTATGCAGGAGGAGAGTGTGAGGGGGGTTCAGAGTTGGAAATAAGGAAGACGCAGATTGCTCGTTCCCTGCAAGCGAGAGAGCGAGGGCCCAGTTTGCAGCGACGAATATTTATATACTACATTTTTGAGCAGACACGCTCCCAGCTGAAATACCGTGTTTTCCACTCTTTTTCCTTCCTTTTCTTCTTCGTCCTCCTCCTCCTCAGCACGCATGCGCGAAAGACGCACGATAGCGCCGCGAAGCCTTTTGGAAAACCGTCAAGAATTAAAAATGTGTAGTACATGTATGTGAAGACAGAACTGGCCAATTGATAAAGAAAAGAATTGGCGCGAGTCGAGCGGGCAAAATTCGATATCGCGAGACTCTCTGGACGTGATGAGCCAGAAAAAAAAAGAAAGAAAAACAGAACGACGCGTTGAAATATAAATGATCCAAACCGAACGTGGAATTGGTAACGGGCGCGCGATATACATTTGTTATCAGACGATGAAGCGGTGTGAAAGAAGGAGAATGAGAAGAAGAAAAAAGAAAAAAAAAGAAGGAAGAAGTGACTGACGAAAGAAGATAAGAAAGACACGTAATGCATAGCTCGAGCTCTCTCCGAGAGTTTTCTTTGTGAAAACACGTTAATGCTTGGACTCGCTTAGCGGGACACGAAAACAAACAACTATAATAAAAGAAAACGAATACTGTGGCGCTGTGGATTCATTATGCGCGGCATAATGAATCGGGGGCCCCCCGACCGTGGCCGCACTTACATCGAAAGCGCAGGAAAGTCAACAGCGAAACGAAAAGAAATGTTGACGAGAGAGGGAAGGAGCCTTTGGTGGTGGGGCGTGCGTTGGGCTGTCCTTATTAAATACCGAGCAAACACCGCGGCTGCTTAGAATTAGTTGACGTTGGCCGGGGGGGCATATAAGAGAAGGAATGTCGATATCGATGCGAGCGGAACTAGGAAAACACAAACAAACGGATTTGATTAGATCCAGTATGTTAATAGGCCGAAGCGCGGATTTGAATATCCGCCCGCGGGAAGTGATGAGTGTTAGGCGCGCCTGAAGTTGACCGACGCGTGCCGCGCCGAATTAGTATGGCCGTAGGAGTCGCATGACTCCGCGGGCGCATCGTTAACGAAAACCAAATAGCGCTGGCCTGACGCTTTGGTGTCTGCGCCTCCAGATAACGTGTATAGACGTTAAAATAATCAAACTCTGGGGTTTTACATGCCAAAAACACGATATATGATTATGTGCGCACGTCGTGGTGGAGGGCTGTAGATTAAAACTGACCATCTGGGGTTCTTTAACGTGCACCTAAACCTAAGCATACGGGCGTTCTTGCATTCCGCCCCCAGCGAAATGCGGCCGCCGAGGCCGGCTATCGAACCCGCGCCCTCGTGCTTAACATCGAGGATGCGCCGCTCAGTCAATGAGCCACTATGGCGGGAGCGCAAATACATCCCTCGAATACTTCTTTAATCAGGTCCCGGCAAAACTTCTAGATATAGCCGGCATTCCAGACGAAAAAGGTCTAATGTCCTGGTTATATCCAACACATTACGCAGCACACGATGGCGAGTGTGTGGGTGAGCTTTCCGTGACCTCATAAATGTCACTGCAAGACACTCATCTGCGAATGAGGGTACGCCGCTTTCCATTTCTTCCTTATTAATCCCTGCCCTCTCTTCCTTCAACCCTATCGGATCGGATTCGACCCAGTGGTTAACCCTCGGCTTTCATGCTTTCTCCCTAATTAATACGAGAAGTGAAATGAGGACGTGACCTTTCTCAACAAAAGGTTGTTTTGTTTCGAGCAGGGGACAAAACCACCGTTTGTTTTCGAGTTTCGGAATCGTGCCGATGCGTGGGCACCCGGTTGTTTGCCATCCATTCACGCATTGCCGCGTCCGCAAATTCCCTGCTCGATTTGCCGAGCACGCATAATCTTTCATCGGAGAAACGGTTGCGTCGACATGCCTGCAGATGCCGCAGAGGATGCCCGCGGCTTCGAAAACGCGCTGTTACTAGTGTTGCTCTTTGCGATTTCTCGCTCGACATTTCGTGCGGGCTCTTTTTTCTTTTTTGCTGTGACTCAATGCGGTGAAGCGCTAGAAGCGAAGCGTCGAAGCTCGCGTTTCTTCGCGCGCTATATACAGGGGGAGGCGGGAGCGTACCACAGGAAGACAAAGACAAAAGACAAAAGAAAAACGTGATGAACAAGTGGCTCGTGGAAACTCGAGCCGCAAAGAGATACTATGCGGGAAGAAGACACGACCAGCCATAAACAGTAGGGAATTGTGGGAGGACAACTATAATGGTTCTCCTTTTTCCTTTCTCCCTTATTCCCAATCTGGATGTCCATGCAATGTGATACTGACGGTACACTGGAAGTGACGTAAGCTTAACTATTTACTATACGCAGTACTAGTTAGCGAGACTAACGCGGAATGCAAGAGTGATAGTTACTATAATATTACTATAATATTGCACAAATGCCATTATAAGAATTCTGCGTTGAGGCGTTAAAACGCACAATATATTTGGTGCAATCAATCAATCAATCAATCAATCAATCAATCAATCAATCAATCAATCAATCAATCAATCAATCAATCAATCAATCAATCAATCAATCAATCAATCAATCAATCTCTAGTAGAAGATTGCTCACCTTTCTCGATGGCCGATACTACGACCGGGTGGCTCCCGTGAATTCGGAATCCGAACTCCCCGTTGCTTTTCTCTATCCGCACGGTCTTAGTGGCCTCTAGAAGGAAAACCATGGCATTCTGCATTCACAGCGATGCCGAGTATACAGTGCAAAGACACACTTGCACGGATAGATTGGTCAATTGGTTAAGGTGTTCACTGCCAGCTATTCCGGCCCTTATAGCACTGCACGCCATTACTCTTTCTATCTTTCTTTCTTTGTTTTCGTGCGCTTGCTCTTCTCTTCACTCCTTCCATATTTGCCCCTTCCCACTCCCGTTAGTGTAGGGTAGCAAACCGGATGTTATAAGTCTGGTTGACCTCCCTGCCTTTCCCCAATCCCCAATATATATATATATATATATATATATATATATATATATATATATATATACTCTTTCTATTCCCCACTCCCTTATCCCAAGTGCAGAGTAGCAAACCCGACATTCATCTGGTTAACCTCCCTGCCTGTCCTCTTCTTGATTTCTCTCCCCCTCTCTCTACTCTGAATATGGCCAATGCAGTTTTGGGGAAGACCGCAAGGTGGAAGAAAGTTCATGGAAGGTAAACTTTGGAGTGTGCCCTTTAATAGCGCGAAGCCACGAGCTTACTGCTACGAACGGGTGGGCGACAGCATTCTCATTTCAAGTCATTAATCCTATTAAACTAGTTATGGTCGGCATGTGGGAGTCGGGAATATTTAAGCGTGTGGGGGGTGGGCTCTGAGGTCGAGGCGTACCTTATCATAGTGAAACGTGGCAAACGCGTCAAAAAAAGAAAAGATAGAAAGAAAGAAAGGAAGGAAGATATACACCTAGCGAAAGGAAAATTGGCAAGCTGTGCACGAAGAAGCCAAGAAAAACACGTCTCAACTCGGCGAGCCCGTAACCCACTTTCAGATCGCGCGCGTTCGATGCTTACGTGGCACTCTCTTGCGCTCTTCACGCGATAAGAAGCGAAGAAGAACGCCGAGACGAGGAGGGGAGGGGGGCAACTCTCGGCGGCACTTTCCCCGAGAAGAGAAGGCGCTCCCCGAAAGCAACGCCCTTCAAAAAGGCTGGCGCCTCGACGTCTCTTCCGCACGGCTGAACCCGAGAGCTAAGGAAGGAGCGGGCGCGAATGAGCGGCGGCGCTCGTAAGCGCAGGCGACGTATCTCCTCGCCAAGGGGGACGTACGCCGAAACCACGACTCGCACCCCCCCCCCCCCCCATCCCTGCGCCCGGCAGAACCCCGGGTCTGTCCCTTCCTCAAAGCACGGTGCACGCCGTACGGCGGCACCTCGATAATTCTTGCTGACAGCCTCGATGTTGTCATCTGCGCGCTGCGCGTGTATGCCAACAAATTAGATTGGTCGGCCGCGGCCTAAATCGATAAGCAGCGCGGAGCGCCGAATTCGCGACACTGCGTAGCTTCCCTCACACACCATTTAGCTTTTTTTTTGTTCTGCCGCTTATGCTTCCCTATAGTTCCTTATCGTCCACCTGCTACGGTTTTCTTTTTTTAGTTTTCATTGTCGTCATTAGTTCATTCATCACACGCAAACCTTCAGGCGGCATCTTCGCGACCTTCCCTTCGGCGCTAGCGCGTCCAGTCGATTCTGCGCACGTCTAGGGTATTCAGCGTGATGGACAAAGACCGTAATGGGGATATCGAACGGCTTGTCTGGCGACTGAGCCTCTATACAAGGAGGATTTGTCGCCTCCCGCTTGTGTTTTCTTGTTCGAATCTGGGCGGGAGTGCCACTATCGCTGTTTTTCAGTGGATTTAATTTATCCAGTATAGTTAGGGCTATCAGGCTCATCGGTTGCCTTAGGAACCGCGTCGTTACGTAATGACACTTTAGGTAGCCTGTGTTGGAAGGTAGTTTACGTGAAACAACGTTTGGAAGCACTGCACTATATTCGAAGATCCGGGATCTCCAATGTGTCCAATAAGACACAGCGCAGGCTCTCGATACAACACTCCTACTGACCACACTAAATGGTTCCCACCCTCAGTTTCAATATGCACTGGGACCGTGGACTGATTCCGCCTGCGCGTCCCCTGCTACGATAGTTCTCTTAAGCGTTTTTTTTAAGGAAACGCTAGTCTATACGAAATGCCTTAATATTGTACGGTGCTTTACGGGTGCGTTGCATGTGTCCCGTGTATGTTAATAGTATCTTTTGCGTGTATCCCTTCATTCACTGTCGCGTTCACCTACCGCAGTGCGCCGCTAGGCAACCATTTCCGGTTCAGAACAGAGAGCTTATTCTTTGTCAGTGACACTGTCACTTGCGGAACGCGCTTCAATAGCACCAGAGTATAATACGAAATATGCTTTATGGACAGTAGCGAAAGGAAGACACCTGTGCCGCTGCAGCGGCGCCACACTCTAAAAAAAAAAAGCAGTATGTGTGACTCCTTTCGGGGAGTCTTGACTTGCGACGTATATGACTCTCTTTAAAGAGATACGTTAACTCTCTTGTGGGCCACACGACTCTCCGAAGAGAGTATAATGATATCCAAAGAGAGTTGACGTGCCCCTTTAAAGAGAGTCTATACGTGGCAAGTCAAGACACCGCTAAATGAGTCAAAATACTTTCATTTTTACACGTCAGGCATGTGTGTACAAGAACAAGGGCTGAACAATGAACAAATTGCAATAGGACTGGCAGGACACGCAGGAATTTTGACGAGCCACCAAAGGGGTTCGCCGTGTTGTTAGATAACCTCAGCCTAACGTGCCTTGATACCCTTCGCCAATTATTACGCTTTCAGGAAATACACGTACTTGGAGGTCCGAAACCACTGACAGTGCGTTCCCACTATGAAGCTAGTCTTGGCTGCTCTTGCGGGAAACGCAGCATGACACAGGATAACCGTTATCATGCTTTAGGTGCTGTCAGGACATTCATACATTCAGTAGAAGTTATTGCGTTACTCATGCGTTATTCAGCTTGAGAAAAAAATTGGTAAGTGGACGAGATGATCCATCTTGTACGTGTTCTGGTGGGAAACAGCGAGAAAGAAACGGCACACGAGGTGCTGCATTGACTGTCGACAGCGAACAACCAGCCTTAGTAGTCATGGCGCTTAGTAGCTATGGCGCATAGCTACTAAGCACGAGGTGCAATGCACGAAAGACAAAGCGCAATGCTTTGCTCTGGCATCATTTATTCCAGTCGGCTCCCCCGTTTCAAAGCGGGAACGTTTATTATTATTTTCTTTTTGTTTCACACGTACCTCAACTTTAATTCTCAGGGGTAATCTTACCTTCCAAAGAAACTTTTTGTTTATCTTTCCCATTAATAAACCCTGACCCACTTTCTGAGAATGGCAGACTCCCGTGGCAAAAGCTACTCAGCTCGGCAAAGGCTGGCGCTGGAGCGTGCACGTGCTCATACAGCAGCCGACAGTGACCGCGCGGCGCCGAAAAGCCGGTCGGCGAGCCGAAAGACACGGGAATAGCCGCGCGCACAGCGCGAGTTAAGCTAAGCCACATCTGAATTATTCACTGTCGTACTCGGGACCGAGCAACACGCGCTCCTCGTTCTTAATAAAGCATCTCTGCTATATCGCCCCACTCGGAGCTCGTTCTAGTAAATATTGTATGCTGCCTCTCCACAGCGCTCGGCTGAGAACGCCTCGCACGTGGTACACGGAGGAATCGCGCTAGCAAGCTAAAAAACACACGCTGCAGGCGGTGCAGTGGGCATACAGCAAGCGCAAGAAAATCGAGTGATTTTTCGCCCGTGCGTGGACATGTCACCGCCACATGTAATTCTCCCATAGGGACTATAGTGGTTTGGAACCTTCATAAATACGGGTTTAATCACATTTTTGAGTAAGAATCAAGTATTAAGTCGCTGGCATGCTTTCATAAAGGCCTGTGACTATGACACCTTCCAGGGCGCACC
Organism: Rhipicephalus sanguineus; assembly: GCF_013339695.2. Classification (NCBI taxonomy): domain Eukaryota; kingdom Metazoa; phylum Arthropoda; class Arachnida; order Ixodida; family Ixodidae; genus Rhipicephalus; species Rhipicephalus sanguineus. The sequence continues at coordinate 149,007,712 of NC_051181.1, read as the reverse complement.
ACGGACTAACGAGAAACAAAGTGTGTGTGTGTGTGTGTGTGTGTGTGTGCGTGCGTGCGTGTGTGCGTGCATTGTCGAAAGGAGTTCACATGGCACACGTAAAAGCGTTGGCAGGGCGTTTGAGTGATTCTCGCGACAATCCTTTAAAAAACGAGTCTACACTTTTGAATCGAGTCTATCTTATGGAAGCCGAACTTATGACGACATTTAAATGGCTACTAGTATGACAGAGCCTTTGTAAAGTCATGTAGCACACCGCACTGGTCAGCAGAAGAGTGTCCACATTATCACTAATAATAATAATAATAGTTGGGGTTTTACGTCCCAAAACCACGACATGATTATGAGAGACGCCGCAGTGGAGGGCTCCGGAAGTTTCGACCACCGGAGGTTCTTTAACGTGCACCTAAATCTAAGCACACGGGCCTTAGCATTTTCGCCTCCATCGAAAATGCGGCCGCCGCGGCTGGGATTCGATCCCGCGACCTGCGGGTCAGCATTCAAGCACCATAACCACTAGACCACCGCGGCGAGTTTCCATATCACGTTTAACCTGCTTTGCTCGTAGTGCGCGCGGCGGCTGATGTAAAAGTTCGAGTTCAGCTTATATCTAGTCCCGATAAACATCTGAAACCACCCAAAACTACTTTTGTAGAACAACAAGAAGAATCTATATCAAAGAGGCTACCCTTCGAAAGATAACACAGGTTGTGAAAGCTGCCACATCACGCATTAAAATCATGGGAAATTACAATCAGCTTCTGGAAAAGGGGCCTCGGTGTGAGTATCGATCTGCGAGAAAGTGAAGAGAGTTAGCAATTTTCGAAAACATTAAAGCATTCATAATCAGGAAAGGAGGTCGGTTATGTCTGACGGATGTTTAGACATATTTGTTTTCTTCTCTGTATATAAACACGTCCAGTGGTTATTGCGTGTAGTCCGTATATTTTACACAGTGTTGGCTGGTCATATACCCGGACGTGTTCAATGTGTGCAGAGTAGCAGGCTAGAGCGCACTAGCTCAGGCCGACCTCTCTGCCTTTCAATAAATTCTCTCTCTCTCTCTCTATGCAGTCCCAATAGGCGATGACTGCACGAAAAAGGATCCTGTGAGGGCCATCTGCAGCATGTCATGTATTTCGTTAAAACTTAATCTCTACATTGCTCATGAGAGATAGCTGTGTTTAACTGCTTTTTACTCGTGTACGTAATTGCCCATACCATCATGATGCAGGCGCAAATCACCTCGTAAATCTGCTTAATGTACAGTCTAAGAAGAAAAACAAAACAAAACAAAGAATATGGCCAACTCTTTTCAGTTAGTCCTAACTCGCCAAGTATATGACTCTCTTTAAAGAGTCACGTTAACTCTCTTTTGGCTACCACGACTCTCCGGCGAGAGTATAGTGATCCCGAAAGAGAGTTCACGTGTCTCTTTAAAAGGAGTCATATTCGTGGCAAGTCAGGACTCACAAGAAAGAGTCAAAGGGCCTTTTCTTTTTTTTTCTCACAGTGTAGTAGTCTTAAGCCTGCGCCCCTTTTCCTTCATATATAAAGAAATATGGCTGCGCATATTTCAATAGGCGGCTGTTGTTTTGCAGACTCACCAAAGCAGCGATGTGCTATCCGGCGGTACATTTCGAGGCTCGCCTTCCGGTGGATCATGCGATGCGTGAGGGTCACGTACTGGCGTTGGAACTCGCGCTCCGACTCGGTCGATTCCGGCGAGCTCGAGCGGCTCTGCGCTGGTGAGGACGAGGACGAGGACGAAGGCGAGGAGTCCGACAGCACGCTGCTGCTGCTACTCTCTGCGTAGGGAATGTAGCGAATATTTGTTTTCATTAGTAGCAGGAGCACCGAGTGACACTCTTGTTCTTCTTCCAGGCACTTCCGGTCGAGCTGTTACTTCCGGTTATCCGAATATTAAGAAAAAGTCTTCTAAAAACAAGACCGGTACGAAATAGATTGTCCAGGTTCAAGGTAAGAGTTATATAGGATACATACGACATCGGAGCATAAGTTTGCTTAAGGTAAGGGCCAATTAACTGTCAGGATAATTAATAAAAATTAATTGAATGACTTCGTTAAAAAAGCAGACGGTTTTCTTGTGGGAAGCTGTGGTCGTTGCGCCACCTAAAGGAGCAGATCTAAACCACGAGCTTCTTTCTGCGTGGCCTCCGAGATCCGCTCCGGCAACGCGACGAAACGCAATGTTAAACCGAGAAATGCACCATGGGACACGAACGCAGACGTGCGAGTGCCAATACCAGACAAGCAAATCTAGGATTAGGATCGCCTCCAATTTTTTATTGTTGTTACTAATCACGCAAACATGACGAAGGGAGAGAAAAAATGGGAGAGTAGCTATCCCCTGAAAGGAGGACCGCGCAAACCGGCTTAAAGAGGCGATAAAAAACGCCAGGCCTGCGCTAAAACCGCAGCACAGTCACAGCGAAAGCTTGAAGAGCGGCGTTTCTAGAGCCCGTTAAGCTCTCTTGGGGCTACACTACAAGTACACTAGAAAGGTACCCACTACGCCATAAATCACAATTTTTGTGAAGTTTGGAAGCACCTACTAAGCCATTATTTGTCATTCTGCGGAGAAGCGAGGCACCAGCTACACGTCTGTAAGGCATTATGTGCACTTTGTTCACGCGACGACTGATGACGATGAAGAATTATGGCTCAGCCCTTTGTAATGGGTTGGAATCTTTAAACGGCCCACCAGTTATGTAATTTGCATTGGGTGACGCCCGGTCGCTATTTCCCTCTCCCGTCATGCTGTATAACATACGTTGACGTGGGAAAGCGACGGGGGGGGGGGGGGGGGGCGAAGTACTTTACTGACACCCCGAGGAAATGGATCATGCGCTTATGGGCTTGCGAGGTGCCCTTGCGAGGAACCCACTACGCTATAAATCATTGCAATTTTACTGAGACCCAGAGGAAGTGGATCATGCGCTTATGGGCTTCCTTGGCAACCAATCCAAGTGCACTTGCGAGGAACCCACTACGCTATAAATCATTGTAATTTTTGAGAAGCAGGGCAGCAGGCACTCTGCCATTTTTCGTCATTCTACGGAGAGCGTTGGTACCTGCTAAACCCATGTAAGGCATTATGCGCACTTTGTTGATGCTGTGCCTTATGACGATGAAGAATTATGGCAGGGTCCTTTGTAATGGGTTGGAAGCATTCAACAACCTACTCGTTTCGCAATTCGCATTGTGTGACGCCTGGTTACAGAATTCGCGTTGTGCGACGCTTGGTGCTTATTTTACTATTCTACCACGCTATATTGCATATGCTAATGTGGTTCCTTCCCGACATGAAGCCTGTATAGGACCTTTTAACAAAGCAGTTTCAAGCACCGGCATGGCTCAGAGGTTGAATACTGGGCTCCCACGCAGAGGGCCCAGGTTCGAACCTCGTTCCATCCTGGAATTTTTTTCTTATTTAGTTTTTTTTTCTTATTTCGAGCGATACTGGTTACGGACACCGGCGGCGGCGGCGGCGGACAACTACGGCGCCAAAAACGGCCGGTGAAATGATCTCATAACAGCTTTCGCTGTAAAAGAAGGCAACAATAAGAAGAAAAAGGAATCAGTTCATGCTGCTCGCTGGTGAGTGATATTAAGTACCACTGGCGTAGCGTATCCAAGACGGAGCAAATTGCGACAGGCACAGCGCTAACGTGTGCGTCTACGTAGCGCCCTTCGTTCGGTATTGGATGCGCCAGATCAAAGGAATCAAATTTGTCAATGGTTTATTACAAAAACAAAAGCCTCTTGAAGATGTTCTTCACTTTGCTTCGAATTCCCAGGGCTTAACCTTCCGTTAGGCTTCGGCACTGTTATAGAAGCCGGCATGCGTATTACGCTGCGCATGGTTTTATAAAAGCAACAAAGTGTTTACTGTATTAGTGCCTGCTTTCTTTACTGTTGTAATTATAGTTTTCTCAATATATTTTCACTCGGCGTCTTCCAGTAAATACCCGTATATTTTTAACAGCGAAGCCATTTAAGCTATCGGTAACTTGCGCTCCGTCGTGCAAAACTCCACATGTGGTTATGCGCATGTGGAGTTTTGTGGAGGTGCGAGCGTTAAACGAAAACTCTGCTCGGCGAAGTGGAGCTCGTGAAAGAGAGGGAAAGAAATAGATAGAAAGAAAGGGAAAGAGAAAATTGAAGGGGAGAAAGAAAGAGTATAAAGATATAAAAAAATATGAAAACACACAGAAAAATAAAGAGAAACAAAGAAAGAGAGAGAAATTAGCAGAGAGAGAGAGAAAGATAAATAAAGAAGAAAGAGAAATATAGAAAGAACGAGAAAGAGAAAGAAATAGAGAGACAGAAAGAAATAGAAGGAAACAGATACAGAAACGAGATACAAGAAACAGAGAGAAAAAGAAGAAAGGAAAACCTAAAGAGAAACAAAGAAGGTCACCCAGCCTGCTCTTCCTTAAGGCTTAGTGCGAAGCTGCCATCATTCTTTAAAACGCAACCACCCTGTAGCCTGGTATTGCTATATTTTTGATCACTTTCTTCCTACGCAGCTATAGCTTTTATAGCTGTTGTAGACAAAACTGCACGAGGCTGTGTACGTAGGTTCACTTGATCGAGGGAACTGAGACACTCACCTTTCCTAGTTCTTCTCGCTGCTTGAAATAGAAAGCGAAAGTATGCTCTAGTTAGTTCGGGCAATCCTTACTAATGGCATCATTTACAATTTAGGTTTCTTTTGACGCGTAGTCAAACGCGTTGCTTAGGAATAATCAGAAGATGGGGCTATATATTTAATTGATATAGCTTAAACACACGCTATTGTCAGCGAAATAATTTGTATCACTCACTCACTCACTCACTCACTCACTCACTCACTCACTCACTCACTCACTCACTCACTCACTCACTCACTCACTCACTCACTCACTCACTCACTCACTCACTCACTCACTCACTCACTCACTCACTCACTCACTCACTCACTCACTCACTCACTCACTCACTCACTCACTCACTCACTCACTCACTCACTCACTCACTCACTCCACTCACTCACTCACTCACTCACTCACTCACTCACTCACTCACTCACTCACTCACTCACTCACTCACTCACTCACTCACTCACTCACTCACTCACTCACTCACTCACTCACTCACTCACTCACTCACTCACTCACTCACTCACTCACTCACTCATCTCTGTTGGAACTCAGACTTCTATTGTACTATTTAACGACACGGTGAAACTATACTGATATTGTGCATCGCTTTATTATTTACCTCTTCGAAGTTATTACGCACATTCGACGAAATTCGTATTGCTATGGTTTTAAGAAAGGGTGCTCTACAAGGGATGCGACATAAGGCAAGGTTAACGCTTAAAAAAAAGAAAAAAAACCTTCATTCCGGTCAGGGGCTTCTGAGAGCTCGTCGCACTTAGTATATTGCAGAGAGAGTTTTACTCCGTCGCACACATAATCATATATGCGTGGCCTCAAGCTCGGTAGTCCGGCCATTTGTCACTTGCGAGCCGCTTACTCCTGTTAATTGCTTTGCTAATTGAGTTTGCCATAACGCTGCCGCAGCTCCTAATTGCCCTGCTGCCCCGTTCAAACAAAACAAAGTAGTTGCTTTCTTTTTGTTTCAGAGGCCGGGATTCGCGTACGTCTTCCGTCTCTGGTTCCGCAATGGAAGCCGCAATGAGTTTACGCGGAACCTAACAGCCGTCTAATGCATACCGCAAATGTTTTCACGCTTGGTGCCATCGCTCTGCAGTGGGCTTCACTCGGAACTTGTAGAGAATTGGCGTAATTACCGCTGCCGCTCATTCATCTGGGGCATCTGTCATGCCAACGGCGAGTACAGTAAGGCGCCTAATTAGTACGAAACGAAATCAAATATGTATCCGCTCTGCTTGTTTACAAACGAACAGTTCATCAGTGAGGCTGTTATGCGCAGAGAGCGAATTCATGCTGTTGAAGGATCGGAGTTACATTTCCTGCAGCGCAATGATGCAGCGTAATCTAAGAATAAAAGCGGCGATGACAAAGCGGTCAGCGAGAATAACCTGGCGGCCTCCCATCGAAACAAACTCGTTAATTCAGTCCACAATATACTGCTTTTTTGTGACCAGAGCCCAGTTTTATTTAGCATATATAGACGGTGCATAATTATCTTTCGTTTTCACGCCTGCATAATACTTATTCCAACTTAAGATTAATTAATTAATTTATTTATGTACTGGTTTTTTCAATATTCGAATGAGTCATTAAGACGTTGATGTTAAATATACTTACAATTACCCCTAAGATGCTGTCTCCATGCCAGCATTTCGTGTTCGCTGTTAATGTACAGCCAGTTTGTCTGCCTATAACTCCTCGAGTGAATACCTGAAAAAAAAAAAACAACAAGAAAAACAACAACGACATCGAGATTAAGATTATAAAACTAGGTACATTTCGTAATAATAATCGCTGGGGTTTTAAGTGGTAACATCACGACTTGATTATGAGGCGCACCGCAGTGGGGGGCATTAAAGAACCACCTGGGGTCCTTTAACGTGAACCTAAATCTAAGCACGCGGGTGTTTGCAATTCGCCACCAGTGAAATGCAACCGCCGGGGCCAGGGATCGAACCCGCGCCCTTACGCACGTTTCGTGGCAAAGGATAAGATGGAGAGCAGTCGATAAATATTACAAAAGAAGAGAACACATGTAAATGGCCTTGTTCCAACGAAACGTACATAGCTGAGTGGAAAAAAGAATGCTAGTGATGACTGTGCTGAGGCCCGCCGTAAGGCTTATAAAATATGCTAACAGAGACGTAACACTAAAGATCTGAAACGCGCGGGAATGACGCCTCTTGAGGACGCAAATATTCTGAGAACCTGCGATTAGATGCCTGGAAGGTTCTATTGTGTTGCCCGCACACGAACACAGTAATGTTTCAGCCACCACGTGAAGTGCTATCACAGAATTACAACTTTAAGCTGTTGCTAGTAATCCACGGACCCCGCTGATGTTCTTCCAACGGCAACCGCATTCAGAGTATATTTTGACTGCAGTTGCCATTGGAACACACGCGCCGCAGTTGGTGATGCACGTCGTACGCCTGCGCAACCGAAAGAAACTTCGGCATCAGGGGCGTAGCCAAGGGGGGGTTCAACCCCCCCCCCCCCCCGAAATTTTTCAGTTTTGCTTGCGTATATATACACGTACACATACAAACGCACGCACGAACATACACAAAGTATGGTTGAACCCCCCCCCCCCCCCCCCCGAAAAAAATTTCTGGCTACGCCCCTGTTCGGCATACTGTAGTCACTGCTGCAACCAAAGGCTACGCAGTCGTTCCATAACCTAACCTTGTTTGAACTGTCATCCTCTAACTCATCGGATAACGAGTTAAAACGTAACCAGATCACGCAAACCAGAGAAGAGGAAATGCTCGCCGCATGCCGGTTGCTAAAGCTTTTCTCCCAGCCGATGTCGCCTATCTCTGCTCTCTCCTATTATTTTATTCCACAACTCCTTTCCATGTGGTGTTAAGCCCTGCTTCCTTATGGGCTGCAAGAGATGGCGCCCTTTTGCTTTTTACCACCGTAACCTCCCGTCTTTACCACCCCCGTCTAAACGATGAAAATGACTGGAGGCGTTCAAAGAGAGACACGTCTTACCAGCGTCCTCATCGTCATCGTCGTCGTCGTAAAAGTCGGCCGCAGGGTAGGGCGCCGGCATCCTCACATGGCCGTAATCCGGGCACGGCGCCGATCGGCGCCCGTCCAGGCAGAACCCTCTGCTCAGCGGCCGCTCCCAAGAGTAGGGCCCGGGAACGCGGTGCTCGCGCACTTTGTCGCCGCACTGGCTACACACGACCGAGTCCCGGCCCCTGCTCTCGGGGCTACGAGGGAGGGAGCGCGAACGGCGCCCCTGAAGCTCCCGGTGCCGCATCCAGAGGTCCTCGACGGAAGTCGCCACCTGAGCGGAGCACGCAGCTTCTAGCATCTCCCAGCGGACGCGAGAGGCGCGCTCACGCCGGCGTCGATGCTCGACGCTGCCGCTGCTGCCGACGACCCCCTGAAGCTTGGGGATGGCGCCGCCGCCGTCCGGCTGCTGCCTCGGCGCCTCCGGTGGGCGCCGGCGTGTCGTGTTTTGCGTCGACATCGAGCTGTCCGTCACGTCGGTGTCGTCATTGCGCACTAACTCACTCTCGGCGACCACCACGCTTTTACTGTCCGAGTCGGTCGTGGTCGTCGACACGTTGGACGCGTGGCTCGTCGTGTCGAGCGAGAGTTCCGCTGCAGCCGACGATGGCAGGTCCAAGTTGAAGCTGCACGAAGTCGTGGCACTGTCGAAGCTCGGAGTTGCCACTTCCGAGTCCAGGTACTCGGAGGAAGAATAATGGAACGGTTCTTTGGGCTGGTCGGGAGACTGCGGCGTCAGGCTCTCTGTCGCTGCCTGCCACTCGTGTGATTCCGTTTGCTCTTCTGCTGCTGGTTCCTCTAAGGGTGGGGGTCGTCCTTCCGAAGGTGGGCGTTGTTCGAGGGCGGCCCGTCCTTCGGATGGCTGCCGCTCCTCCGTGGGTGGTGGTGGCAGAGGCAGCGGAGGTGTCTCGGGTTTGCTGATAACATCTGGCACCGGTGGCTGATATCGCTCGGTGATTTGCTGGTCAGAGTTGCTGTTCTCTTCGGACACCTCGGACACGGTGGACAGCTCGTCGTATTGTCGAATTTCGGAGCGACTGATCGCGTTCTGGACGTCGCGGAACGTCATCAAGGGCATCATGATGGGCTCCATGTCGTCAGTGTCTTCGTCGTTTCGGGACGAGCACGGCCCTCCCTGATCGAAGAACGCCGTGCGCATCAAATCGGGCGACTGGCGGGGCGGCGCGGCGGATTCGGAAAACTCGTCGGCTTGGGATGCGGGTCTACTGTCGGCGTCTCTTTCTAAAGCACCTTCCTCGTCGTCGGACTTGTCCGTCCTGTCTTCGTCTTCATCGTCGACTCCTTCGGCGCGCCCGAGCGAATACTCGCCGGACTCCGATGAGAGCAGCTGCTCTTCCTTTTTGGTCGATTCGTCTGAAGAGTCGTTGTGGCCTTTCTCCGTCTCTTCGGAAGACATGGCCGCTTCGTCCGGATCGCGTGTCACGTCCCTCGAGGAGGCCTTGGGAGAAGGAGTTTTTGTACGTGCACCATTCCTCGACGAAGGTGAGCTGAAAAGGCTGGCCGACGACGCCGTTTCGAAGGACGTGTCAGTGCCGTCGCGACGGGCCTGACTGGTGCTGCTCGTTTCTGTCGACTCTCGTGCTTTGGCAGAGTGCTCGGTGGCCGTGACGTATTCAGAGGTGCTCTCGCTGGTCGTGTCCTGCCGGCCGGCGTCTGCGTTTGCCTCTCGCAGTTTGGCCGCCACGGCAGGTCCAGAACTGCTGGTGGAACGTTCGCTCCGCGAGGATTCGCGCTCTGTGAACTGGCTGCTAGACGACTCGCTTTCCGGGGACGTGAGTCCCTCAGGCTGCGCGGGGTGAGTGGTTCGCTTTTCTTCTCTCCTATGGGATTCCTTGGAAGGGTATTGCTTGGCATTCGACTGGTGTTCCACTCGCGGTCCTGAATGGTAATTGCTATCTCGCCTACTGTTTAGCGCGGCGTCTTCGTGGCCGACGGGAGCAAGCCTCGAACCGCTCCTGGCTTCCCTCAGCAGGTCAATCTTACAGAGTGCCCTGCTGAGTTCTTCCATCTGGCCTTTGGTGCGGGGACTTTTCGCCTGGAAGCCGCCGTCTTCATACTTGTTGGTCATCATAGAATCCTGCTTGACTTTTCCCTGCTTGTGCGTCTTTGGAGACGGAAGCAACCTCTGCTGCTTGCTCACCAGGTCGACCTCCATGACGTCTTCATCGCTGTCGTCACTCACGGACGTGCCGGCCCGGCGGGCGTCCTTGGCCTTGCGCCGCCGGGCTGCCTTGTGCTTGGCTCCGCGCGCCGCCCGCGGCGACAGAGTGAGGTAGGCGGGCAGCGACGCCTTCGTTCTGCACACGGTTTCAGTTTGCGTGGCCTGCGTCTTCACCAGAGCCCGTCGGCGACCGAACGAAGCTCTCTCGAAAGAATCTTGGTAGTGACGAGCGTCCAAGAGCCTTTCTTGGGAACCGTCCGGCGTTGATACGGCGCGGCGCCCCAGCGGCGTGGACGTGGCGGCGGGTCCCCCGAGGCTCAGCTCGACGTCCTCCAGTCCGCCGGCGACGGTGTTACTGCGCACGAGCGCATTCGAGTCGAAGCTCACATGCTTCGGCCGGCGGTCGTCGAGCAGCGCGTCGGGCACCGCGACGCCGCCGTCGCTACGACGCCTCCACGTGGAGGCATCGTTGAGGGCGTCCACGCTGTGACACTGGCCCAGCGTGACCCCATCGTACTGGAAGCTCAGGTTGGACGGTCGAGAGGCGCAGCGCGACGCGTAGCTCAGGTTGCTGCTGCTCGCCAGGCTGCCCTGGCTCGTGCTGCCGTAGCTGTTGCAGCTCTGCAGCCTGGGCCGCGCCGAGAAGGACCGGGAGTGAACCACGATGCGCACCGAGTCGCTGTCGGCCGCGTCGAGGTTGCTGAAGCGCAGCTTCGGGTCCTGCAGGCAGAAAGGCTTGGGTCGCCGCCGGAAGCCCGAGCTCGCGAAGTCGTCATCGTCGTCTTTGACACCGCCTTGCTGCGTCGTCGGCGGCGGAGGTGGCGGTGGAATGTTCTCGTCACTCGAGGCGCGCTGGACGCACGAGAAGAGCGCCGCGTTGCAAGGACTTCCGCCTCCTCCTCCGGCGGCTCCCTGCGCGGCCAGGCACCCGAACAGGCTGCGGGTGGTGGCGCCTTTGTCGTCGAGTACGGCGATCTCCTTGCGCGTGATGCAGTACTGTTCGCGGATGTCTTCGCGCGAGTAGATCGGGTGGCCCTTGCGGCTGCGCAGCGCGCTGATCTTGCGCTTCATCATGTCATCGTCGGAGTCGTAGGCGATCGTGTCGGCCGAGAGGTCCACCTGGGTGCCCGCGTCCACCAGGTCGAGCGGCGCGGCAGGCCGCAACGTCAGCCGGGACGCGTCCAAGGATCCTCCTGCACAGAAGAGCACGCGCAATGAGTACGCTTTAAGACCGGCAGCATGCGAGCTTTTTGTACTTCCGCAGACTCAAGCGTGAGGCGGATGAATATGAGCGAGCAAGCAGCGTAGCTTACCCTGTCGTTGAAATGAGTGCGAAAAGGGAGTTAACGGTGGGAGTGGTAGCCATTGACTTATTTGGGCATGCCGCTTATTTTTTTATCTATTACCGATATATTTCCGGTTTCATATAGTTATTAGAATATGGGAGTACGCATCATATAGCGCAAGTCCGATAAACGTACAGTTTCAACGGAAAAAGATTAGCACAAGTGACCGGCGGCCGGAGCCGAAAAATCGCGACACGCGGCGCTGTGGCCCACGAGCAAGCCTATAGCGAGATTATCATGCACATTCCATTTTCCAAAGCAGGGGTGGCCAGCGGTCCAGCGGAAAGCAGCCCAATCTTGCCGTTGGCTCATCCGAAATCCCATATCTTGTTCATTGCTTATCGGCAGATCTGGCTGTGCATGTGATTTCTTTTTTTTTCGCTGGAGTTGGAGCAACCGTATCTTTATCGCTGTTCCCCGAAAAAGCTGTTTGTTGGAGCGCTTTCCGCCCCCCTCCCTTCCTTTGAAAAGTGCAATGTGCTTGGTACTCTCGATATCGGCGTGCTCGGGAAAAACAGCTCCGCGTGTCGCAATCTTGCCGCTCCTAGTACGTTACGTTGGGGTTTTAGAGATGCAACAAAGCGTTCTTGTTGACTGTCGTAGCTATTTAAAAAAATCACGCCCTCGCCAGCTTAGGATGGGCACGTGTAGAACATCTTTGCGTTAAATACAGTTCTGAGGGCGAAATTGTCTGCCGCATTAGATAAGCTACGCTTAGCTCGCATTCGCTTCAAGTGCAGGTGAGTTAGGGAGACGTATGTAATATCTTAATGGGCCCCTAAACCACTTCAATGACGACAGAATGGTTTCTTTATCGCCTTGACTACCCTTCCTATAGGAATCTGTATAGGAACACGCCTCATGAACTCACCGGCTCCGATGACTAAATTGCAAGACTTGCCGTGATGTAATTTTTTTTTAATCAGCAGCGTTTTGTTACTTAATTACATATTTTGTCATATACTGCAAGTAATGTCCGCCCTTTCGAGTAATATAGCTTATCTGCTACAGACAGATCATCTAGATTACTAGAAATGCTAGATACGCTATTCAGGTCAGCGTCGCGCTGACCTGAATAAGAATTACGTACCCGGTGTAGGGTTACTGCGCATGTCAAAACACTGGCCACCGATATTTTCCTCCAGCACTCTTCTTCGTTTGACTCGCAAAATGACGAACTGAACTGAAATGGGCATCACACCTCCGTCACTAGCACGCAACCCACTCGTGCTTGCGAAGTGTTTCGTGAAAGCTTAGGGCGCATTGTCAGGACACAAAACATTAATCAATACGCAGTGATAGAACGAAGAATAAAAGGCTGCACTTCTGACACTTACGCGCGCTATCGTACGCATATTGCGTCCGGGAAATGATAGGAACCGTTGTCAACAGAAACAACGTTACTTTACGTGGATTTCATGGTTTTTCTCGTGTTGCAACGGGGCAAAAAAAAGAAATGGTTGCTTATCGTCGGCCTTCGTTCCTGGCCAATATCGTAAAACAGGCCGGCGCCTACTTAAGAGTGAGATAGCCATCAAAGCACTCGGCGATTACGGCGATCACAAACATTTATTGCGGTGCAGCAATCAACACTTTGCCAAAAGAAAGAAAAAAAGAAAGGAAGAGAAAAAACCGTGGTAACAACAACACCTGGAGCCAAGCATGGCCTTCAAGCAGCTGCCTTTATATCAGTTGTTTACGATCGTGATAAACCAAATGTGGATGTGGATAAATGACGGGGTGTGAGCAAATTACGAAAAAAAAAGAAAGAGATTATGGCAACTTCGCACTAGTGGAGCCAAGTGTGAAGAAATAGCGGAGCCGGGCGGCCTTCCTTGTTTCTCTATTTTTTTCTCTTTCTTTTCTTGCTCTATTTCTTCTTTGGTTGATGCATACGAGGACGAGGACGAAGAATAAGAAGCACAGGACAGGCGCTGTCCTGTGCTTCTTATTCTTCGTCCTCGTCCTCGTATGCATCAACCAAAGATGAACGCATACCAACTAGCTCAAGTTTCCATTCTTATGCAGTTTATCTCTGTTTTGTGTATCTCTTTTTTTGTGTGTGTATGTTTCTTCCTATTTCTTTCTTTCTCTCTCTATCTATCCCCTCCTCGCTCTTTCTATTTTTATTTCTCTTCTTTTCTCTCCCCCCCTCTCTATATTTATCGCTTCCTCTTTCTTTCTATCTTTTTAACTGTCTGCGTCTTTCTCTCTCTTTCTTTGTTTCGTTTTTTTCTCCCTTTCTCTTTCTGTCTTGCTCTCGGTTTTTCTATCTCTTTTTCGTGTCTTTTTCTTTCTATTTCTTTCCCTCTCTGTCTATGTCCTTCTCATTCTATGTTTTTATGTCTTTATTCTCTTTCTTTTTCTCTATTTTCTCTTTCTTTCTATCGCTTTCTTTCTCTCTCTCCCTTCTTCTCTTTCCCTTTCTATCGCTGTCTCTCACATGTTCGTTTTCATCTAACGCTCGCACCTGCTTTATACTCGGTAGCGGGGCTTGCCCAATTCCTGCGGCGCATACCCGACCGAGGTTTCTTGTACGCGTTGAACAGAATACGGCCGGCTTAAACAGCTCCGCTGGTAAAAGAAAGCAAGAACCAACACGCTAACGAGTTGTGCTATGCAGGGCGCTCGAAAGTGATAAACAGTGGACGGGCCGATAAACAGTTCTGACATAAATAATTGCCTTGTTCAATGAGGTGCTGCATGCGGTAAAGTCCCCTTATGTGTTTGTGTTGTTCGCAAACGAGTAAGTTTGCCTCCGCTTAACTTTGGCTAGATGAGATTTGCATGAAAAGACGCAAGGAAATAAAAAAAAGAGAGAGAAAGAAAAGTAAGGAGGAAACTTGCACGACTTACATAAAGAAAACAAATAAAAACAAAGACAATTCTAAAGCGACTTCAAAAACAAACAATTACACTTATTCGCTGCTTGTTTGATGCTGCGTAATTATGACATTGAAATTTGCTCAAAGAGCGGGCCCGACTGTTATACATGCTGGATGCATGTACACGAAATGAGGTACAGCAAAACGATGTACGTTTGTTTAAAAAAATTTACATAAAGGGATCGAAGGATTTGTCTTACGTGAAAAGCGGGGGCACAAATAAATTTCTCGATGAAAGTATTCGCCTATTAACATTCGTACTAACTGTAACATTTTCCTTTTGTATTGGTTGCTCGTTAAGCCTTTGGCTCTGTTACATCAGACCTTGTCTTTTTGATCTGACAGAGCGGGTTTCGTGCTTCATTTCGACTACACACACACACACACACACACACACACACACACACACACACACACACACACACACACACACACACACACACACACACACACACACACACACACACACACACACAGATATTATACATATATATATATATATATATATATATATATATATATATATATATATATATATATATATATATATATATATATATATATGTATATAAGACCGTATACACGACAACGGTCATTGTCCGATACGGCGCGAAACTGCCAGCGGAGCAACTGATACGTGTAACGACCATTTTATGCAAGCTGTAGAAAGAAAGCACGGTCGTGCTTGCTGTGCCGCAGTTCGCATATGTTCGTAACGCAGCTTCTGATCTTCCTCTCCTCTCTGTATCGCTATTTCTATGCTAACCAAGTGAGACGGAGGCCAAGGGGAGACGGAGGCGTGCCTCGTCCGATCGAGCGATGCCTTTTTGTCCGTATCAGACTTCGCTAACCACTTCGATGTCGGGCGCAAACATCGCATGCCAGCATGGAACGTGACTTGCCGCCGAAGCATCGCCTTCCCACTTACGACAGTCTGCCCTCGATTTGTCGTTGCAAAAAAAAAAAAGAAAAAAAGGACACAAGTTGAAGAGCAGACAGAAAGCGGCGCGCTTCCTATTTGAAGACACCCACTCGAGCGTCGGGACCCAACGCATGCGTCGCGAATACAAAGCGCAATTCATTTCTGACCGTCGCTAAATTGGATTTCATTTCCGGCCGCATAGCCTGTTTCGTTCGTCGTCTGACTCTGGTGCGATGTGAAGCGATTCGCCCGTATGCTGGACGGTCGGAACTGAATCTTTTGTTTGGGAACCGATGCGTAGGAAGTACACAGGAACATAGGTGAAGAGAGCGAAAATATGGCGGAGGCTGTTGCTGAGACAATAGCCGAGAGCGAACGCATTTGTCAGAGCAAGCTCGGGAAAGGCGGTGGCCGACGGGTGCATTGTGTTTGGCGGGGGGTGCTTCTCGGGCCACAGGTTCGCCAAGGGAATTTCCTTAGGTCCGCGCCGGCGAGCAGTTAAATGGGTTGCGCAAACATTCCCCCAGGAAGGGCGCCACTCCATGTATACACCTTTGTTGGGCCGATTCATCAGTGCCCCGTGCTCGCTGAAGAGCGCATGCACTGCCCTTAACTAGCCGAACTCTCCATCGTTTGGCGATTGAGGATGTTAACGATAATCTGATTGAGTGTCCTTCTCAACGCGTTTAGACAAAGGCCGCGCGTCCCGTTCCGCTGTTCCAAGGTGGGCATGATGGTGAGGCAAGTGAAGTTGTTTTTTATGATATAATAATGTCTGGGGTTTAACATCTCAAAACTACGATATGATTATGAGAGACGCCGTAATGGAGGGCTCCGAAAATTTCGACCACCTGGGGTTCTTTAACGTGCACCTAAATCTAAGTACACGGGCCTCAAACATTTTCGCCTCCACGGAAAATGCAGCCGCCGCTGCCGGGATTCGATCCCGCGACCTTCGGGTCAGCAGTCGAGCGCCATAACCACCAGACCACCGTGGCGGGGCTGTTTTTTTATGAGGGTCAGCTTTGTCTGTCGTTTTATGTTTATTTCGTTCTCGGGCATCGTGCGACGCTGCGAGACTTTTTCGCCAAAGCACGTTACACATCTATTTGGAATCAGTGTACCATACGCAACATATAACGCTCACTCGCTCGCTCGCTCGCTCGCTCCCTCCCTCCCTCCTCTCTCCCTCCCTCCCTCCCTCCCTCCCTCCCTCCCTCCCTCCCTCACTCCTCACTCACTCACTCACTCACTCACTCACTCACTCACTCACTCACTCACTCACTCACTCACTCACTCACTCACTCACTCACTCACTCACTCACTCACTCACTCACTCACTCACTCACTCACTCACTCACTCACTCACTCACTCACGTCAAAATAAATTATTTAATCAAGACGACAATTAATGCGACTGTCATAAATCGCTGCACTAAGTAGTACGAACGTCGCTTTACTACTTGTTTTTCGAGAGAACCTTCTGCGCAGTCACCCCCACATTTTAGGCGTTGATGAGAACGTAAAGAAGATACGAGAAATCACGTTCTTTAACAAGATTACGAAAACGGATGTCTTGCAGTTCCCAACTTAATTTTCGCTAATTCGAGAAGCCTTGATACAGCATGGGTTAACCATTTTACATAGAGTCTTTACATTCATAACGATGGCAGAGACCCTCAGTTATATATAGCGGCTGCAATCAGGCACAAGCGTACCTTCTAAATATAGTGAGAAATAACTTTTTGTGAGACATTTTTTTTAATTCCTGTGGTTGAGTTGTACCCTTCCCACTCCCCAAAAGACAGGGACGCGAGTCGTGCCTAAAAAATCAATGCTCCCACAGATATTACGGTACCAGATTTTGCAACGGCGATGGACATACTACATTTCAAAGGCAAGATTGAGCACAAGGCTGTGTAATTAGGTTCACTTAAGAAAACTGAGACGTGGGTGAACGTATGACTAATTATATCGCTGCCTATGTGAACGAATGCAGTTTTTTTTATGAGGCGCTTGTTTTGTTTTTCCCAGTAGCTCATTAGAGCGACACGGGCTGTCAGAGGGACCTCGCGTTAAAAAGAATAAAGAAAGCAGAAAACAGATAAAATGAGCTCCGTTGCGGGGTACAAGGAAACTCTAGGAGCGCTATTTATATATTACATGAAGCCCGGCTGCAAATTAAAGTACAGAACGCAGAGAAGTATGTATTAGACGACACAATTCCTCTCTTAGTTGATATAGTTAACAGACTAGCTCCAAAAGTAAGCGTTCCTGGAATAACTGCTTCACAGAGATTCACGCATCCGCTTAAGGTTCGCGACGAAATAGTGTGAGTAGTTTTGCTAATAAGCCTAATTTTTCTAATCTCTCGCACCTTAACGTAGCAAGTTAGTGCAATGCGCCATCTTTAAATAACCGCTTATTACTGCAAACTAGCTAGGCGAAATACTTTTTCTCTTTGGAGGATGTCTTCGGACTATTGCCTCGCACTTCTAAGGTGCAGAGGGCGCCAAAATTTTTTTATCTAACTGTCTGACCGTCGAGTCTATATCTGAACCATATATAGAACCCACTGGACAAAGCCGTCATCTCAGGTTTTTCGTTGGGATGAATCTTTTTCTGAGCTATTACACCCGAGCTAAACATGTGAGCTACTAAGTGCTCCGCACTTAATAGCCCGGGTTGTTTAGAAGTTGGAAATATTCGGTAGTACATTCGTACATTCGGTTGTCATTTTTCTCGATTTTTCCGCATTCGCTTATGAAGTATCGCTAATCAAACACCCCTGCTTTATTATTTGTCGCCAGCAGCAAGTAGTGTCTTCATCAAGTGTCAAGCCATCGTTACTCTACATGTCCGTTATGGTTAAAGTCTGTAGCAGTCAAGCGTAGAACTCTCAAGGTGAGGTTAACACAAAGGAGGGAGCGGGCTGCCCTAACGTCAATCTTCGGAGAACAGCATGTCGGGCTTCTCGCGAACCACTGTTCGGGCAGCCGATGCTAAAGCAATGAATCTCTGGACACGTCGCGAAGCGGTGCCTGTCGTCTCGTGTGCTACGCCTGCGATGCTGAAGTGCTCGCTTCTCCGCGGCCTTGTGCTGTCGAGTGTCCTGGGTGGTTTGCGCAGCGGCGCGGGTTTTTGAAAGAAGCGAGTGACCAGGGCGACGGGCCGCTGTCTCGGCTCTAATTACTATCTGACGTGCATTGTCGCGGTCTTCCAAGACGCTGTTAGAATAAATTACCTCGTTACTCTTCCCCTATCCTGCCTGCTTAGAAGGCCGAGTGAGCGGAACTTAGGCTCGCCGAAAGTAAAAAAGAAGGAAAAAAATAATAAGCGCGCGTTTTTAATAGAAATTTCACCCTTTATGTGCGGCGTTTTCTTCCTATTTATGTCGCGTATGCGATGCATCAATTACACACTGCCTGTAAATTGCCTAGTTATACCATTTTTCTTGGGTAGCTTGAATAAGACCTAGAAAACAAACAAAAAAACTTGTCTGCCAGAGAGCAGGATTTAATGCGGGGTGCGGGAGCTCATGCGCGCATTCTTAACAGGTCCCCCGAAGCTTGCTTGCTAGAAGACTCGAGAACTCCCGGCGGAGCAAGAGAAACGGTGAAAAAATCACAAATTCAGGAGAGGCCCCCCAGATTAAAAACGTGGCGAGAGTCTGCTTTGTTCATGATGCGAGTGGCTTGTAGATAACGCTGCACCGACAACTCAAAGGACGCAGTTGCAGTCTTCATCACTTGAGCTCGGCGCTTGCTGTATTTGAGGCTAACTATTCGAAGAGCGTGAGTGCGACGCGTTATTTATGGACGGCGACATGCTCTGCCGCGACGCTACAAGGTCTGAACTGTTACTCATACGCTAAAACACGTGCTATACTTTTTCGCGTTACTTTCGCGTTACGTTCACTGTTACTTTTTCGCGAAGCAGAATGGACAAAATAGTCTTAGAAGAAAACCAAAAGTGCATTTACCGTAGAAAAATGAAGTTCCGATGCTTATTTGAAAGTACGGTGCACACACGTTGGACTGGCAGCATCTATTAGATGCTGCGCGTTATAACCGAGCTGCATATCAAAATCAGTAACGAAAAAATCCACAGCATATCCACGGGGTGAATGATGATGAGTGGGGCGAAGCTCTCGTACGGCAGGATCTTGGCGGCGGCGTCGCGCAGCTTCACGCCCAGTACATCATCAACGACGTGAGATCGGGCCGGTTTATACTAAAGGGTCGATGAGAGTCATGGCGACTTGCAGCTCACTTTAATTTTACATGTACGCTGTGAATTTTTATTGTTTAATCACGCACAGGAGAAATCTCACCAGGCACTACCTTGGAGGTAAACAATGGCTGCTAATGGGGAATGAGAGACAGAAGAAGTCGGCTTTTAGCTAACACTTACACTTCTACTTCTACTAACGTGGAACATGCCAATGGCTGCTAATGGGGAATGAGAGACAGAAGAAGTCGGCTTTTAGTTAACGCGCACGCTGCGAATTTTTTATTGTTCAACAACGCACAGGAGAAATCTCCCACCGGCACCACCTTCGAGGTCAAGATGGTACTAGCGTTAAGACTGGTTACGCACTACATACAGGGGACGAACGGGTGCCGCTATAAGGAGCTTCGCCCCTAAAAACAAGAAGCTGAAGATCGATGAGTTGAGACAAAGTTCAGTGCGAGGAAATTGATAAACTCGTAGCGTTGTCATTTAAGAAATAACTGTTTACTCAAATGTATGCGTCTGCTTTAGCGCAAGTTTCGCGACTTTCGATTTCTGCTTACTCACGCTACAAAGGAAAACACGGTAAACAAGCGCTGACGTAAAGTGATGGATTGTCTGTGACCACAAGTTACCGTGTGCGACAACTTCGTCATTTTCCCTTCCCTTATTGCGCTCTCTCCTCTGCTATTTATAGTCCAATTACTATGCGTAGATTTGATTCAGGAATGGCAATTTCCAACGCGCTGCGGCTATTGAGCGATTTCCGTGCTGGTGCTATTAGAACACCGTCCAAACAGCTCATCGGCCCGCACGGCCCTGAGGGCACCTTTTGTGCTTCTTGAGGCCTGTGGCGTGTGGACTTTGACTATGCTGCGCAGTCCCACGCAAATTTCCTCCTCGTTCTCCTCTCTCTCAACTTTTCCATTCCCTCAGCGTAGCGCTGCCAATCAGGCGCTTATATAGTTAACTTCCCTACCTTCTGCCTTCCTGCTTTCTTCTTCGCTTCTTCCTGTTACAGTTAGTGACATCGGCGGAATGCTATAAAAGCTTTAAACAAACCAGCGTACGAAAGTAGTTTAGATTTGAGGCTTCAACGAGACTTCGCTTTCCACCTTGGTATATACCCTTAATTACCCTTCTACAGTGACAATTGAGGTGTTTTATCATAATGACTAAAAACTTAAAATGAAGTGTGCGAAGTTTTGCGGGTCAAAAGAAGGCCCACATTTACTTTTATCGCGCTGTGTTCATCAGTCGGCAACCAAATAAAGTGAGTAAGCGTTTTTTGCACTTCACATCCATCGAATGACCCGATCGCCGCAGTCTGATTGAGGCCGTGATTCCGTGTTCATCCCAACGCCGTAGGACCTAAAAGCTACAGCGACGGGTGTAATAAATGTCTCTGATACAGTAATGCCACGAGAACAAATTGGAAGTTGTTTTTTTGGTCTTCCTGAATTTCTTTTGTTAACCAACAATAACACTAACCTTTGCCACTGATATAAACCGGTCGCCGGAACGTTCTATATTTCGCTGAAGCTGCGACAAAAACGCAAGGCTGTCGAGAAATTTACGCCGACAAAGCAACGACAGTCGAAAATGTAGCACGGCGACTGTGTTGCCTCGCTGAATGTTGCGGAAAAGTGATTGAAGAGCGGATTGGAAACTCAAACGAAAACCGTAGCAAGAAATAAGGAAGAAAACGCTGTGCCGCCGGAAATTTGTAATCTTGGTAAGTGGAACTCATGATGGAGGATAGTGTCAAAGCCGATAGTGTCGCCTGTTTGGCCGGTTTGATACGTCGGCAGCGCTGCAAAAAGAACAACTTGTTGTTCTTTTTACAAACCCAAGCCCAAACCAAGTGGTCTACTTGTGAAGAGACGCGCTTATAGTGAACACGGCTGCGGTTTAAACGACTCGAAAGACACGGCTGTCAGCGAACGAAAACACCAGATTTTATGGTCAAGCTGTCAGTTGGAGTCAGAGGAGTAAACACACGTGACAGAGACGATGACGTAAAGAAGGAGGAAATGTGAACAGAAGGAAGACACGATAGTAACTGGTTATTTATAACTCCTACATTTACGTCATTTCCCGTCCTACAACGCCAGTAAAATTTGTTCTTGGCAGCAGTACAATGAACCATTGAACATTGATGCTGCCCTATTTGTTTAGCTAGTTTTATGCAGAATGGTCTGATGTAAAAGTTTAACGAAGTGGTTTTACAATGTCGGCGCTCTGGCTACAACTCCTGGTAGAAGCTTTGTCAGTCCTCTGCTCAGGTTCGCGCAAAGGTACAAGTGTAACAAACCGAAACCCATCTCCGGCAAATTAGGGTGATTGAAAACTCTCTAGAGGGCGTAATTTCCACAGTCCTCCGCTGCAGCGTGCTTCATAATCGTATCGTAGTTTTGGCAGGTAAAACCGGTGTGGACATTCCATGAAAGTGAAACATGTCATGCTTTTCTGAATAGCATAGTAGTAGGGACTATTACCAGTGGAGTGACCACGGGGACAATGCGAATCGAATTCTTTATCCTATGAAATTTTTAAGATAGTAAATATGCGTCTAACTGCGAGGTTTTGTTCACGTTATTTCATCGATGCATACGACAGACGGTAAGAGCACGTGTACTAAGTTACAGACACTAAATTCTATCGATATCAAGTGAAAAACTACAGAACATCAGAGCAAACTATGGTTCTGTGATCTGGCGCCACTTAAAATACGACTCCCCGAAGTTTTGTCCCGGAGAGCACCATAGCTTTCCACTATCGAAGATGCCCACCATATTGCATTTTCCACACCGCAATAAATCTCTCGCTTTCTTTCTTAGAATTTTGTTTTCTCTCCTTCTCGCGCACTGTCTTTTGTAGAGCATCTTCGAATCGCTCTTCGAAGCCCGCACAGGCTCTCTTGTCTTGTACTGTAGGACGTGCAGCAAAGAAAACTTGGCAGCATCTTCATATTTCCCCATTCCGGCACTCAAGTCGAGCTGTAAAAGAAGGACGCGGCGCTTCTTGTCTCCGATAGCACGGAGTCCACGGAACAGAAGGTTCGGGGAGGGGGGGGGGGGGTGTCGTTGCGTGCTGCACACTGAATGTACAAGCGGCGTACCACACTAACGGAAAGCTCGTAAAAGCTATCTCGCGAGCGCTGTAGGGGCGATGCGGAACGAATCCGATTGCTCGTGCCAGTGCGGCATTTATGGCTCGGCCCGAGTAATGGTGGCCTATAGAGTGCTCCGTGAAACGAGCAACGCTGGAGCCCCGTGGGCATAGCAACAAGAAAGAAAGAAAGAAAGAAAGAAAGAAAGAAAGAAAGAAAGAAAGAAAGAAAGAAAGAAAGAAAGAAAGAAGCGAACCATCCGTGTTTGTTTATCCGTGGTTTTATAATTAATATTCAATTCGAACAAAACGTTCCTTCTCCATCACCTTCGAATAAAGATCAGACCAAAATAACAAAGACAGAATGAAGAAACACCGTTATTCTTTTCGCTGTGCTCTTGCACAACTATCTTGCACGGTTATTGCGTCCATAAATGTTCGCGCATCGCAGTACGCGATGTTCGGGGAGACTCCGCAGTGAATTCCGTGTGATTGTACACCGTAGGGGTTTGGTGCAAGAAGGGTAATCGAGAGAGTATAACGGTGAACGTGCACACGTAAACAAAACAAAGCGCGATCTATAAAGACCTGGAGTATCACAAAGAGGGATTTAGCAAACTTGTGATCCGGGACTGTAAACGTTACGATCAGAATGTAATTAAACTGCTCATAAACTCACGTGGACGAGACTCCCTATTTTGTGGCCTATAAAGGCTTTTCATGGTCCTGTAACAAGTATACCGAACAGAGCAACGAAGCTCATTTTTTCAGTTAGCCTCTTAGAAGAATGAGGACATGACCTATCCTTGGCGCATGAATCACAAAACACGCTTCTCAGATTAAGAAAAATTGTACTGATAAATTAGTACATGACGAAGAACATTCAGCGATCTATCTATCTATCTATCTATCTATCTATCTATCTATCTATCTATCTATCTATCTATCTATCTATCTATCTATCTATCTATCTATCTATCTATCTATCTATCTATATATATATATATATATATATATATATATATATATATATATATATATATATATATATATATATATATATATATATATATATATATTACACACACTTGGTAATATTGACCTCGACGAACACGAATCCGAGCTGACTGAAAATGCGAGACTCGACCGTAGTATCCGTCACCGTGATGTCGGCATTCATCGCGTGCGAAATTTGCTGACGTCGTAAGCGACGAAACTTTTTAGCGAGGACGCCACGAGCTCAGCCTACAGATGTGACGGTTAAGCAAAAAGTCAATATGCAATAAGAGAAATAGCTGGTAAATTAAAATGTGCCATAGTGAGCAGGGTTCTCACGGAAGTCCCCACCACGTAATGAAAAAAAAAAAAAAAGAACCACCCCTATGAAAGTGAATGATCGTGTTTTCGAAACTCGGGTGCAGTCAAGATATTATGCAGAAATACACGATGGATATCCCTTTTCGGTACTGCCCCCCCCCCCCCCCACTCCTCCGCATCAGTAATGATTCAATTTAACCTCAGCATGTTGCGTAACGCACTTTGACAACGCTAAACCAGATGTGTCAATCAAGTGAAACCACGTATCACTTCAATGCAACGAAACGAACATCTGCCAGAACAATTGACGTTACTACAATTATTACGCACCCGCCGCGATAGTCTAGTGGTTATGGTGCTCGACTGCTACCCGAAGGTCGCGGGTTCGAATCCCGGCCACGGCGGCCGCATTTTCTGATGGAGGCGGAAATGCTTGAGGCCCGTGTACTTAGATTTCGGTGCACGTTAAAGAACCCCAAGTGGTCGAAATTTTCGGAGCCCTCCACTACGGCATCTCTCATAATCATATCCTGGTTTTGAAACGTTAAACCCCAGCAAGTATCATTACGCAACGTCCCCCCCCCCCTTTTTTTTCATAATTTAGAGTTACTCGTCGATTACGACATATTGCTATTACAGGGCGTTTAGATATGTGATTTTAATGTTCGAAGACCGTCATATACAGCATATTCGATAAAATTTCTTTTTGCCAAAGAAGAAAGAACAAAACGCACGCTTTTCTGAAGTCTGTGAAAACGCCACAAACCTTTTGCTTTTTGTAGTTGAAGCCTGAAATATCGTTGCTTGTTACGGATGCATTTTTCTATTCCTCGCTTCTCTCTTTATCGCGAACACGCTGCATAAATAAATGACCTCCGGCTGCGGCATCATTTATTGTGCGCTGTGCACTTAACAACGTGATATATGCGGTGTCGCGCGTCTCGTTTAAACCTGAATCCACCACGATAAATGGCTCTTCGCAGTTTAAACGCTGCCTTCCTTTGTTAGCTATACGTCGCGAGCGGATGCACGGGGCGTCTCGAAGTATCGACGCTTCGCGATGTCGCGTTATATGCCGCGATAGAAAAACCTTCAGCGCCGTCACGCGAAAGCATATTCAAAAAGAGGTGACACACGCGAGCCCTTGCGGAAAATAATCGGCTGCCCCTCGTGCCAAGCGTTACGCAAGCGCGGTTCCCTTTCGTAAGCGCCGCGTCGACAATACCGAGCTGCGAAAAAAAGGCGCGACGTCATTGTAGAGGAATGAATAGGCTTGTCTTACACAAGTCGGCTCTCGCTCTAAAGAGGGTCCGATAGCTGAGCGGTCGTCGGCTTTTGTGCGGACACCACATGCGGCGCTGCGGGGTGTACGAAAATTCCTCGCTTACGCAGACAGCAGGCAGGCCGTCACTGAAGCGCTTTGTCGCGGAGCTATATATATGGAATCCTGTACACTACACGGCACCTCGCCTTCGTGTCAGCGTCGCTTTCATCGATGTAGCATTTATAGCACTATCTCTGGATAACATTTGCGAAAGTTATCGATATCGTGAAGATCGATTGGTCGGTGGTATAAATGTTTGCTTAGGTGAGGCGAAGGGAACACTCCTCATGTGGAAATGGCAATGGCGGCTTAACGAGCTTTTGCTCCGTTATCAAATGCCTAAAGTGCTCTGCTCGTATTAAGATGACACTAATGGTACATTCGACTGGTCGTTTTTGAGCTCTCCGGAGGCTCTGAAAAATTTATGTAAGATAGCAGTTAAGCGTTAATACTAAAATGTGCGGGCCAACGTATCATAAGGAAGGAGGATCATGACTTGCATACCTGTTTCTTCTCGTTGTAGAGCTTTAAGGCTGTTGAATTCACCACGTTCAAACTCGGAGCGCTCTCAAAAGACCACTCGAATGTGCCATAAGAATAATGCTCTCTCACGACGCTCGGAAGTGATTGTTTTGAGTGAATATTCCTTAAAGCAGCGGTCAAACACTTATAACGCAGCAGGGTAGTTATGCTAAGGGCAGTGAATTGATATGAGAAGGAAGCACTCTCTTAAATTCGCAACAGAAACGATTTGTTTTGAAAATTCTGCCCATTGAAGTACCATATCACTGTTCCGTATCTCAACAGGGGGCTGGAGGAGATTTTTCAAGTTTCCGAGGCACGCAGAGATAAGTTGTAGCGAGTTAACGGTGTATATATATATGAGAATATTGACACGCGCTCTTGTTTTTCTTTCTTTTTTTTTGTGTGTGAGAGGCTTTCACTGTTTTAACTCTGACATGCGTTATCGCTAGGAACCTTCTTAAGTGTTTGCGAATTGTCGGTAAGATTGTACGAACGACGCCTGCGATGGGGTAAATTCTAAAACTAACGCGCACGTGTCAGAGTTAGCAGTTAAAGCCATCCACAATGATAGAAAAAACAAAAGCAAGAACGCGTTCATCACAACCACATGACAATATCATTTGTTTGCTTTGGTTTATTCTCGCACGGTAATATTTAGATAATCGCAGGATACTTACGCTCGCAAGTGTTGAATAAATAAATAAATAAATAAATAAATAAATAAATAAATAAATAAATAAATAAATAAATAAATAAATAAATACGCATTTAGATAGATAGATAGATAGATGGATAGATAGATAGATAGATAGATAGATAGATAGATAGATAGATAGATAGATAGATAGATAGATAGATAGATAGATAGATAGATAGATAGATAGATAGATAGATAGATAGATAGATAGATAGATAGATAGATAGATAGATAGACTGTGTGAGAGAGGGAGAGAGTGAAAGAGAGAGAGAGAAAGATGCTGCCTTTATTGGTCGAAGAGGGCGCCTCAACAAGAGGCTTTTCCGGCATATATGCCTTCCGTGGAGCCGCAGCGGCTCGTAAGCGGCTGGGGCAATTTAACGGAAGCTTATAGTAGGCCATGAATATTGAGGCGGTGCGCCAGTTAGGAGTCGTTTGGTTAGGCAGCTTTTCCTTTAATCTTCTTTTCCCAACCCGCTTTCGCGTTCGCAATTACAAAAAGAAAGAACACACGCATGTTTAATTGCAGCTATACTGGACACCCCTGACGCTTTCCTAGAGCGCAGAGAATTCGTTTGCGAGATAAACAATTAATTTAAACGAACGTGCTTTTTCTATTCTGAGGACAGTTAGACCATGGCCATGTCCCGATAAGCTAAAGACGTTCGCACAAAAGAGCCCACATGATTTTCTTACGGACAGTAACTTAATTACATTGATTTTGTGAGAACATTCCATGAACTCTGTGTGCATTGCACATTTGAATAAATTGAGAAAGGGCAACCTGAAAATTATATTTGTGTCTTTCACGCACAGCAGTGATTTACTTAACTTTCACGCGCTCTTTAGCGAATGCCCATATAGTGATCTCTGGCGTGCTTTTGTTTCCCTTGTTTCCTTTTTTTTGTTATTTTTTTGTAGAATTTGTGTGCTGTTTGTTCGTGAAGTCATCCTCTATATGGGAAAATGGTTAGTCGAAATGTGCTATCTGTGCACTGTAGTAGCCAGCTATAATGATGTATTCGACATTCCGATAGATGTGCAACTGTTAAACGTTAAACAACAGTGCTGTGTCCTGTTCTGCTGTACACTTTTTAAGAGCGGAGCTCTTTAAGCTTTTCGTGTTGCGCCGGGTAGTGCGGACCGTACTTATCCTCGTCATGAACCGGTATACGCGCTCGCTTCGTCCTCTCCAACTTCTGCTTCGCCCCCAAAACACGTGTGCCAATTCGTCCGGCATGGAATACAAGAACTATGACGGGCATGTAGGTTACGTGACTAAAAATCGCGTAAAATCACGCACCATCTAGTCATGTGACTAAAAATCACAAATACTTATTCACGTCACTAAAATCACGCAACATCACGTAATAGCTAGTCATGCGACATGTTACAGCCATAAACCACGTAAAAGCTGGTCACGTAACATGTTCCCGCAAAAAACCACGTAACAGCTAGTCACGTGACTAAAATCCCAACATCACGCAACAGGTAGTCACGTGACATGTCTAACCAAGTCTAGCCATATTTAGTACTACTAGCAAAAACTTAGCATCTCTAGAAGGCTGAGCTTGGCATTACTAGCAAAACTTACGTAGGTCGAACACTAGCTCCACTGATGGTTTCAGCCTTGTGCCACTAGTGCAAGTTGCGCACTTTTTTTTTGTACGCTGGTGTGGACCTCAATAGTGCTTTCTCATATTGGTTGCCTTCAAGTAATCGCGACTACATTGTCGGCTGAGTGTGCTAACGAACACAGCACGGATTCGTAACAAAGCGGATAGTTGGCTTTCTTGGTATACGAATGTTTCCAAAACAACGAAAGACAGTGTGAACTGCTGCAAGCAAACTGTGTATTGGTATGATATTTGAAGTGATTTCAGAGTGCGGATTGTTCATGTTTAGGTACCGTTCAGTATTATTCTTTTTTTTTTCGCTGCATAACTTCGTGATATGGAGTAGCCGAGGCAATATGGACCTCGACCTCTCCACAGCAAAACAGTTAGAACAGAACAGAACAGAAGCAATTCAGAGAGGCACATATATATAAACACTCAGAGAACACCGGTGTGCCACCTTCTGAGCGATTGGTTTGAGAAAATATTTGCCTTTTAGCAACACGCAGTAAATACTGGAAGTCTTTTATCCTTATACGGTGGATTAAAAATAGTTTTTCTTAGTGTGATATGATCGCCACCCCACAAAACCTACGCTTGTCTGTGTGGTGTCCCTTCCGTGGTGGTTTGTTTGGCGCTATCACTATACACCTAACTATGAACCAACTCGGCCAGAAAGAAGTATGGTTTATCTGACCTCCTCGGTGCGCAAGAATATCTTTCGCAACATGTAGTTTTCAAAGCCTTATCGACATTGTACGATATGACGGATGAGTGATGTCTTTACAACGGGGACGAAGAGCCGTGCGCAACTGTAGACGTATACTTTCTCCCGATCGTTACACGAGTGAGGATAGCGGTGTTTTTTAAAACTTCTATTTTATCGTTCTTTCTAAGGGAGTTTCGACACGCTATACAGGCGGGCGAGGGCTATATATACAATACTCCCAGACCAAACGGCAACACGCGTAGCGCTATGCGTACTAGTTTCGAATTTTATCTGAAGACATTTTGTCGTGAAATAAAACCGGGTTTTTTTCCTCGGTAACTTGCGTCGCATATAAGGGGTTCTCACGGCTCCATATTTCGAAACAAAGATGAATGACTCGGGGAGTCACAGGTTACGCTAGATAGATCATGTTTCGCGCACCTCGTGGCAAAACAAGAAAGTGCGGCGCTCAGTAATAGACTACGTAAGAATGATCATCTAACGAAAAAAAAAAAAGAACGGTTCGTGTTTTTTTCAGCGTAAAAAAACACTACGTGTCTTTGTTCGTCTATATATAGTCTCTCTTGGGTACTGGAACCGGCTGTTTTTTCTGGCAGACATAACTATGAATCATCGATGTGCAAAGCAAAGGTGGCTTCCTTCGACTACATGTGAGCCGAGAGAATGTAGCCGTACAGAGAACGGGCGTTATGCCCAGCGAACTCTCAAGCCTTATTACCTTGTGTCACTTTTTTTCTGTTTATACACGCATAAAACAGAAGAACAGAAAAAGAAAAAAGAGAACAAGGCTCATCTCGCCAGATCGCAGGTGGCATGGCTGGCACATTTTTCACGACAGCACCGCCGCCCCGGAGTTCCGCTCTCACGAAGTTTCTAGACTCCAACGCTCCTCTTACGTGTAGTCTTTCGGTTCCTCCGCATTTTTGTCGTTTTTCTGACTACACTGTGTTTTTCTCGGAAGGGATAAAAGAGAGAGAAACAGGCCGGCGGCGGCGGAGAAAACACGCGGAGCCCCGCATTCTGCGCATTCGGTATACACCAGCGTTGTCCGTGGATTTCGATTCCGTTTGTGTGTTCTGGCCGGGCCGGAGGCAAGCTTTTCTTCCCTTTGTTCGTGTGTACCTTTTGCGAGGCAACTGGCAAACTTTTCTTCGCTTCGACAGGGACGAGAGAGAGCGGGAGGAGAGAGAGAGAGAGAGAGAGGGAGAGAGAGAGAGAGAGAAAGAGAGAGAGAGAGAGAGACAGATCACTGGCGTAGCCTCCGGGGGAAGGGGGGAGGGAGAAAGCGGTGGCTGGGGGTTTCAACCCCCCGCCCCTCCAAATTTTTCAGTTTTGCATGTGCATATATACAAGTACAAGTACAAATGCACGCACGAACATACAACACCCCGCCCCTTCCCTCTACAAAGATTTCTGGCTACGCCACTGGGATAGATAGATAGATAGATAGATAGATAGATAGATAGATAGATAGATAGATAGATAGATAGATAGATAGATAGATAGATAGATAGATAGCAGGGGCGTAGCCAAGGGGGGGTTGGGGGGGTTCAAATCCCCCCCGAAATTTTTCAGTTTTGCTTGCGTATATAGGCACGCACACATACAAACGCACGCACGAACATACATAAAGTATGGTTGAACCCCCCCCCCCGAAAAAAATTTCTGGCTACGCCCCTGATAGATAGATAGATAGATAGATAGATAGATAGATAGATAGATAGATAGATAGATAGATAGATAGATAGATAGATAGATAGATAGATAGATGAAGGAGAGTGGGAGATGGATTCCCGGCGTTCGTTGCTCGAGAATGAAGTGTTTCGGGACAATCATGCCTACAGAACACGACGTCCGTCACGAAAATCGGATAAGACAAACTGGACAAGCGCGTATATACACAGAGGGAAAAAAATGCTGCGGCGTAGGGGCGCCGGCGTAGCAATTGCATGGGGCGGCAAGCCGCTGCTCACTTTTTCGGAGGCGCGAACGACGCGAGTGCTCGGTGGGATGAAGAAAAGGAAAAAGGAAATGTGATGAATGGGTCCCCAAGTCGAGTCACCGATGAAGTCCTAGCGGTGGTCGGCCTCAAACTGCCACTCTTACAACGTAGTCCCGGACAGAGTTGAGGCGGCTGCCTTTCAAGTGAACGCATTAACGTAGACTCCGATGAAGACGTTGCATGAAAAGGAAAAAAAAAGACAGTGACGTAGAAAGACGCCTGCGGCGTTGCTTCACTGTCATACATTTATTACCCCCTGTTGCTTCAGGATCTGTCGTACTGTGTGTTTATGTGGGCATGAGACCATGCGCTTGTGTTTTAATGTTTCTGCGTCGCGCTTGCGTGACCTATTGCTTGAGTGTTTTTTTTAAACTTGTGCTGTGAATGCACGTTTGAGAGAGAGGAAGAGATTGAGAATTTGAGAGAGGGAGAGAGGACCACGAACCAATGGAGAGTTCCTGCGCTCTACCACTCTACGCACTCAACGCACTTGTTGATAGTGTTGTTTTTTTTTCTTTTCTGAAAAGCAAGGTCAAGCGAAAACCGCAACATTTTAATACGTTCCTTGCTTATATCGAGTCGTTCATAGTGCAAACGCATTTCTCTAAAGCGTCAAAAACAAAAAGACAAACCGGACAACGTGACAGCTGCTTGAACATAATCAACTTTCTTTGCTCAAAAATACAAAAACGTACTGGACACCGGGAGAAAAAAAAAACACATACTCAGAACATCAGCGCGAACAATGAACTATTTATTGTGGTGATAAACATGGCATATATGCATACATATATGTTACACGCAGTCGCATAGATGGTTAGGGCATCATATGCGACTGCGTGTAGCCTATGTATATATTTTATCACCGCAATAAACAGTTCATCGCTTGCGCTGATATTCTGAGCATGTGTTTTTCTCCCTGTGTCCGGTACTTTTCTTGTAGTTTTGCGCAAAGAAAGTAGAACACGAAGACATAGGATTTTTCAAATCGTCTGAGATAAAGGTTCTTGTATAACAAAAAGACTGTGCGGTGACTTACGTTTTTTTAATTTTTTAAAGGTTTTCTTGAGTGTACTTGTATAGCCTGATTTGACGCTTAAAAGTGTTTCAGGTGTCTTGAATAAGTTAATGAATATTGAATTGTTCGTTGCTACTTCGATCTCGCGTTCCTTTAGCGCGTAATAATCTGGTAGGAAACTGAGCAGCTGGAACCAATTAACTGTGCCAGTGTCTCTTGTTACTAAAATGAGAGAGAGAGAGAGAGAGAGAGAGAGAGAGAGAGAGAGAGAGAGAGAGAGAGAGAGAGAGAGAGAGAGAGAGAGAGAGAGAGTAGTTAATCAGAATTACGCATGGTTTGCTATCCTGCACAAGGAATGAAAACATTAGTTCCGACACACAGAATTCGCAGGCCTGAAAACCACACCAAGGAAAGCAGCTTTGTGACTGGCCTTTAGCGCAAGCGTTCGTTGCGAAATATTGGTACACCTATGACATTCTTCGCAGACTCCGAAAGTTGTTGGTAACACAAAGACGACTTCTTCCATTTTTTTTTCGAGTGTAATAGGGTAAATTGTATATGGTGGTATGCGCGAATATTTTACCCAAGCTACCGCGGTTTAACAAGCTACGGTAAGATAAGGAAATACGAACGTTCTTTATTAATTAATAATTTCGGGGGGTTTGCGTGCCGAAACCACGATACATATCAGGCATGCCGTAGTAGAGTGCTACGAAAATACAGATCATCTAGTGTGCTTTCACTTGCACTGACACCGTAGAGTACACGGGCCGCTAGCATGTTGCCTCCATCGAAATGCGATTGCCGAGGCTTTTGGGTCAGCAGCCGCGCACCGTAACGACTGTACCGCCGCGTCGCATTAAGCGTTCCCAAAGGCCGTAGGGATCGAACCCGCGACCTTTGGGTCAGCAGCCGAGCAGCATAACCACCGTACCACCACGGCATACTGAACGCTCTTTATTGCCGGAGACATTTGCCTGGGCCTGTATACACCTAACGTGCTGCCACAGATGCTGAGTGTGACATCTGAAATTATGAGTTCATACATGGTGCGAACGCGCGCTACGTAGACAAGCGCACACAGAAAATAAACTGAAATATCTGGACTAGGCATGTAGTGTCCGTGGGACAGCGTCCTGGCATACTTAGAGGACGAAATAAAAAACGAAACGTCGAAAAATGAAGCGTCTCCCTGACTTCTTGAACTTTTTCCAGCCTATGGTGGAAGTTTCTACACTATCAAGTCGTAAGCTGCGTACGTAAGCGTGTGCTGCCGATGCGAAGCACGTTCTCGTCCCGGCGCTCTCCCCATCTTTGCCGTTTCGCGAAGTTCAAGAACGCGGTATAACGCGAAGCCACGTGCTCTGACTAGAACTGACTTCTGTCCTCAAAGTTTGTTTGCTCCTTCTAAACGGGCGACTTCTCTCTCTCTTTTTTTCCCTCTTAAACATTCAGGAAGTCATATGCTACGCTGCGCACATTTGCTTCGACTGAACAACGTCTGGTTGCCGTCCTTTCTCTCTAACTTTATTTTTCGAGTTTATAAATTTATAACCTCGATAGTGGAGACTTACGCAAGAGAAGCCTCGTGAGCCCGACGCATTTTTATCTACTTTTTACTTATTTATTTATATATTTTTTTTTGCACGAGGCATCGCTCAAAGAGAAACCTGCGGCCGAGCTCCTCCTGCATTTTACGGCCGCCGATCAAGACGCTTTCGTACTCGGCTTGCCACTAAATCATTTTGACAATATTTATACATGGACCATGAAACGCATGCAAAAACTATTTAAGGTAGCTTCAAGTGATATTTTGTTCCTTGAAGCGGTCGGTGCCTGAAACGTCAAGGGAGTACGATCAGGGGGAAGAGGGGGAAGAAGAAAAAAGAAGATGATGATGTGTTTGGAAGAGGAAGAATAAATGGCGGACAACATCCGTCTCTCTTGGACCTCCTCCTCCTTCTTCACCCTGATCTTGCTCCCTTGACGCTTAAGGCACAGACCTCTTCAATGAACAAAATATCACTTGCAGCCACCTTAAATACAGTTTTTGCATGCGTTTCACGGTCCACTTATACATATTGTGAAAACGATTTAGTAGCAAGCGCGGCCACCAACTGCGGTGCACCCCCTTTCGGGAGATGTCTGATCGGGATTCTCCAGGACCAAATAAAGTCAATTTCACCTCGCCTCATCCGCCTTCCTCAAGCTCAATATTTAAGTAAACCACCTTAAAAGAACGCTGTGCGAACGCATTGGTTAACTAGCAGAGAGATGCTTCGGCGCCTTTTAAAATTCTTGGGTGAATCGGAACGCAGAATGTTCAAATTATTAGCATTTTCTTGTATCGCACGACACTTGTGGCACAAGGTGTGGTGCGATGGGCGTCGGACTCCCAGCGTTTTGATAAGCAGCGCGCTCGGGCGGGGATATTGTCAGCAACTATTGTGCAAGGCTAAACCGATCTGCAGCAAGCAAGACACACCCACCGCTAAACCAGTCGGCTCGCGCTTTGGATTGTAAAATTTACCATTTGATTTGAGGAAATGGTCCAGAAGGACCAAGTTCTCGAAACACATTGCTGTGGGCTCTTTCACACTTACATTTGAACATTGAAGCTAGTTTTGACCTTTTCCTCTCGTGAATATATGCCGAATACGCAGGTTTCCGCCCTGCGTCATCTTACTGATATTCATATTACTAATTATTTACTCCTCGCTTCCTTATGATAGGAAGTTAGTGTGATTAGCAATTGCCTCTGCACTACACTTTAACTCGGTATGTTTTCTCAATAACACGGAGAACGTTGAGCGGGGGTGGCGGATCTCAACCAGTGGCCTCATCCGTGAATTGTGATCGTCGGCTTAATGAACAGCGACAACGGCGTATAGGTCAGCACACCCTTCTCTTCGTATAAGATAGAAAAAGCCACGCCTTTCCATGAACAAAAAATCACGCCACGCGCTACGTGCATATCGCGATTTTCATGTAACGACCTGCCATTTATGTTCGTCATACACTCATATCACACCATACCCAGTTTGATACATATCATGTCGAGGAAACGGTCGCGACAGCACCAAGACCATGGCATGTAAATCACGCCGTACATGCGATGTATGTCATGAATTTCGTGTTACGACCTTTCGTTTATACTCGTCATAAACTCACGCCACGCCGTACCAATTTTGGCATATATCCAGTTAACGAAACGGTCACGAGAGCACAGTGCCGTAGGCGGCTAGACAGACAGATGCGCTCGAAGTGGCTGAAGTTCTCTAAGAAATGCTTCGCATTCAAAAATCACGCGCACCTACGGCATGCACGGCCTAGCCACTCTGACGCGCTTTGCTTGGCTCTATCACCCGGCCTGGCAGGCAGGCATGCAAGCTGGGCTCGCGTGGGTGGTGGGAGAAAAAGCAGCGCCAAAATGCGTGGAGAGGAGAACGAGAGAGAGGGAGAGAGAGAGATCGACAGCGCTCGCGTCAGGCCGGCGTAGTCGGGCCACGTTCGCTCATAAATCGATGCGGCGGCTGCTGAGGCCCCGCAACCCGGGGCCGGCAGCAGCCTCCTCTTCCTCGCAACACATATACCTCCGCTGCACTTCGTTCTAGTTTTCGCTGCTGCTGTGGCTATTGTTGCCACCGTTCCTAGCTGCAAAGTAAAAGATCGCCGGGAACGCGCAGAAAAACGAGCCCCCGTTCAGCGTTTGCTTTCGCTTCCTTCTTCGCCTTGCGCCTTTCTCTTCGTGGCATGCGGTGGCGAGCCGATGATGCCGGAGTTTTGTTTCGGCGTCAGGGGCATGCCGCGAATTTTCGGGATTGTGCTAGACCAAGGCGTGAACAAATGCAACAACAACAAAAAAGCCTCGCAATGCGCGCTTAGACAGAAAAGGTTTACCGAAAGCGAGAGGAAAAGAAATGTTTAAGATAACAACGGCACCGACTGGACGGGACAGAAGAGAGCCGAATTTCATACACCGGAAGTGATGCGGGGTACCGGTATACTCGCCCGTGCATTTATGGGCCCCGGTATACAACACCGTCAAAAACTGCGGTTGGGTAGTGTTTATATTCATTCTTCCTGCGTGGCGCTCTCGTCTATTGAGAGAAAAAAAAAATGACTCGCTTCAAAAATGCATAAAATGCTAGAAGAAAACAAAGGACAGTTGTTAGTACGAAAAATATATGTACTATGGAGACAGAGAGAGAATGATAAAAAATGCAATGATACGCGTAAGTATGCACTTCCGATACGTCTCTTTCTGAAGGCGAATCTTTGAAGGTGGAAGACAACAAAGTGCTCTAGCTCTTTGGCGGAGCAAAACCACCCGATACTGCCACCCGTACATTGTTTATCTCTTTCGGATGAGGCTATATTCATCCTCTAACGACGGTTACAATGTTTCCACGACTGTGCTCGCAGCTAACGGCGTGCTTAGGGCGCTCCTGCTTACTTTCTTTGGGTGACACATTCGCCTTATAAAGAGTTAAGCGTGTTATCTCAACACTTTGGTAGTGTCTTGTTCTTCAATCATGACAAAGCGACGACATATCGGGCTGAAAGATGCGAGGAGACAGGCAGACGCAATGCCCTCTCAGTAAATTTTGTAACTACGTTGAGTACAGAAACAGAGAGAGCAAGAAGGGAAGAAAGGAAAAGCAAAAAAGTTAATCGGACCCACGTCTGGTTTGCTACCCTGCACTAGGTAAAATCAATAAAAATGGTTAAAAAAGATAGATAGATAGATAGATAGATAGATAGATAGATAGATAGATAGATAGATAGATAGATAGATAGATAGATAGATAGATAGATAGATAGATAGATAGATAGATAGATAGATAGATAGATAGATAGCACTAAACTCTCACGGCAGCGCAGTTCCTGTAGTCGATTGGCTTCAATGACTACGTATAAGACCTTCTTGCAGGCTAGTTGGTTCATATCGAACGGGTGGCGTACTGCGCAAGCACGAAAGAAGGAAGCAGAGAAACAGACAGGAAAGGGCGCAGACTTCCACCTTGCTGTAAGGTAGAGAGGTGGGCGACTTTGAAACTATGCACGTTAGTAAAAATCAGAGCCCCTTCCCGCGTCCCTCTCGTCTTGTGCTCCGTCCTGTTCGCGCTGATTTTTACAAATATCTGTACACTTCCACCTGTTAATTTCTTCAACTACGTATAGTTTTTGCGACTGTCTTCAGATGAACCTCAGCTTCATGTTTAGTTACTTTAAGGGGAAAGCCTTAGATGCCTCATCAAACGCGAAAAGTGACCGTCGGCGTCATCACCTGATGATGTCACTCTATGGGATCACCATGACGTAGCAAGTCGCCTAGATCTGCCATGTCATCATGACGTCACATGGTGACCTCATCACATGACATTGTCCCTTGTTCAAAGGTAATAATAATAATATCTGGGGTTAACGTCCCGAACTTGGTCAAAGGTGGGCCTATGTCGAGGCACTGCACAACCACGCCAGTTGCAGAAATGCCTCCGATCCCGGAGGCACTGCTAGACCACGTTGGGTGCAGAAAGCTTTCGGCAGCGGAGTGGGGTGGAGTTGGGGGACCAATACAATCCACTGAGATGACTTTCGCCTTCGAGTCATTGTAGGCAAATGCATAAGGGACCATGTGTCTTTTTCTCTTTTCCCCTGCGTAGGGTAGCAAACCGGACTCGAGTTCTCGTGACATCCCTGAATGTATGACGGCATCACACTACGTGCTTGGCGCGCCAGTAGTAGTCATAGTTTCGAAATGTTTAATGGCGGCCAATCGAAACACTGCGCATATAGAAACGTTAAAGGCAGAATAAAAGTTTAATAAACTGTTTTATTAACGGGTATGGGAAGTCGAGAGCGCGTTCGCCGTGCACCGAAAAGCAAAGCAATCGAAACACTGCGCATATAGAAACGTTAAAGGCAGAATAAAAGTTTATTAAACTGTTTTATTAAGGAACGGGTACGGGAAGTCGAGAGCGCGTTCGCCGCGCACCGAAAAGCAAGGAGCACCGTGTATTTTTTAGATGTGAAGCATCTTATGGCGGAGTTCAATCCGGTGGTGCTGGTGGTGTGCGGCGTGACCACCCTTACTGCGCACGCGCAAACCCTCTCCACTCCCCTCTCCCTTCCCCTCTCCACTTCACCTCTCCGCATCACCTCTCCCCTTCCCTCTCCCCTCCCCCTTTCCCCCTCTCTCCTCCCCCTCTCCACATCACCTCTCCCCTTTCCTTTCCCTCCCCTCTCTTTCCCCCTCTCCACTTCCCCACTCCCCTT
The DNA here is from genome assembly GCF_013339695.2 of Rhipicephalus sanguineus. Lineage (NCBI taxonomy): Eukaryota > Metazoa > Arthropoda > Arachnida > Ixodida > Ixodidae > Rhipicephalus > Rhipicephalus sanguineus. Next base: position 148,969,816 of record NC_051181.1, on the reverse strand, counting down.
TCCCCCTAATCACTCCACCTCTAGAACGCGGGCTCTACATGCCGAAACACTGCTTCGCATCGCCTCATGGTCCCCTTTAGCGGGAGATGGTGTGATTTTTTATTCATAGTGATTGTTAGTGTAGTCATAGTATTTTTTATTCATAGTGATTACCGAATGACGTGTTATAAATATATAGGTCAACCGCATTAAGGCAACTGACTATTTTTGTATATGAAGCACCTTTTAGACGTCAAGCTTCATGATACATTAATTTTAGTTCTTTCTGTAATTAGCCGTATAATACGAATAAGTCGAGTTAACAAATGACCAGGCATGTTTCCGTCATGCAGTTTGTCCCTCTGTCAAAAGCACCGTTCTACGCTTCCCCTGCCGTCCGAATAAAACAATTAAGTTCAGTAGCCGGCAGGGCGGGTATGAAAAGGGGCAAGGCCTCGTTGCGCGGACAAAAGCGGTGGTCACGGCGCGCGGCGGCTATTATTAGATGGAACCTAATTCGGAATAGATGCTGTCTGCGCCGCATTGGGGAGGGTGGGCGACACAGGACTGTGCGTTTGGGCTGATGACGCCTAGAAACAGGCACTGCGGGAAAAATCATGTCCGCAGGGCGTAACCGCGGCGTCCCGGGGCACGCGCCTCGCCCAAACTATACGAGACTGCTGCAAAAAGCGTGTCGCCGAAAGTAGCGGCACCACCAGGCTGCGCCCATTGACCTTGGTCATCTTTTCCCGGTCGCGCACGTTCCCACGTCGGTGACCCGACAGTGTAGCTCATAAATGTGACAACGCTGCCGTGGAGGCGCAACACGGGTGCGTACGCGAGTCGCGAGGTCGTGCGGTGAGCCTGGTTTGCAGGGGCGTATCCAGAAATTTTTTTCGAGGTGGGCAGGGGGGAGGGGTAGTGTTCGGCTACCCTTTATGTATGTTCCTGCGTGCGTTTGTATGTTTGCGTGTACATATACACGCAAAATTGAATAATTCCGGCAGGGGGGAGGGAGAGAAGGGAGTCGAGGTTAGTTCTCCCCCCCCCCCCTGGATACACCAATGCCGGGATGGAAATGTAAAGTAAAGATGGAGCAAAAAAAAAAAAGAGATGGAAACACACTGTGGAATAAAACTTATTGAAGAAAACAGATAACGAAGCAGAGAAAATCATAGGGGCATTATTTATAGTTGTTACTTGAAGGCTGGTAATTATGGTATTATGGTATAACCACTACCTCTAATTTAAAAAACTATAAATAATACGTCCCTATATTTGCCTCGGATCCATTAGGTTGTGTCTAACAAAAAAAAACGGGCCCCTCGATTCATTTTCCTTCTTTGTTTTATTGTGAAATAAGAGTTGTATTATTATTATCATTACAATTATCACCATCACTGTCGCTATTTTTCTTATTATTCGATACGTGAACAAATGTACAAATGACCAAGAGTAAACAAAGGAAGGAGTAAACAAAGTAAACAACTGCCAGCGAGAGGGGCACAACGCCTGCCTACTCTTCCGGAAGGAAGGAATAAATAGAGGAGATGAAGATAGGAAGAAGTTAGCCTAGGTTGAACTTAGTAACATACCCGCCATTATACTAACGGTAGTGCACTAGAACAGGCTTCGAATAGTGAAGCCAAAACAGGGTCAAGCCGGTTCTGGAGCTGCGATCTGTTGCCTGCAATGTGTCGTTGTTTAAAAATCTGGAGGACGCTTGAGCTTCACCTTCTAGGATAGAACGCGATAGTGTAATCGGGCCCCGTGCGCATCGCCTTCTCAATTGCCAGTCCGGCTTTGGTTCTCGGTGCATGCCTCAACCGTGCCGTAAGGAAACGAGCGACTGTGCGCGTAACATTCGCCGTTTCAAAGCATCCTAGATTGCCTACAGCAAGTACAGTTGTTAAGTGCCCACTACGCCATAACTCCTCCTGCTGCGAATCAGCGAAGGACCCCCTACGCGTCCGTAAGGCAACACGCGAACCTATGCAGCTGTATACTTTGTTGATGCTTTTGCAGCTGATGATGATTAAATATGTCTGTGTGCTTTGTAATGGGTGGCCCTTTAAAACATCCACTCGTTGCGCAATTCACATGTTTTGACGCCCATCGTAATTCTACGCTTCTGCCCCGCAATATTACATGCGTTAAGAAGACTCCTCCCACTACATGACATTCATATAGTGTTTTTTTATATAGCCCTCTGCCAGCGTTTCTTATGCACTGAAAATGCGACGCTACGCACGAAAAAGCCCTCTGTCGACGATATGGTGCTGCCACCTGGCAGTGGCCCTGGCTTATGCACAATCTCACGTTTCCCGACGCCATTGCCAGATGGCGTCCATATCTCACGCAGCGCCTCCTCTATTTTATTAATGCCAACCAGATGCGGCCGATTCAACATAGAGGAGGCGCTGTCTGAGGCAAGGCAAAATATAAATGGCAGAAGACTATCGTCTTTCGACGACATTTGCAGCGAAACGCTCAGATACGTGGCTAATTTTTGTTTCTTAAAAGTAGCTCCAGTTGCTAAGTGCTGCTACAGAAATAACGTGAAGTGGCAAGTAATATACAAGAAATTTGACAGCGAGCGTAATTATTTGCAGCGCCACCGCATATTATTCAACAAAAACGTAAAGAAAAGTATGACCTCCGGGATTTTTGCGAATACGAAACTCGGCCTGCGTGTTTTAGATACGCTGCTCTCGGTTGTCGGCCGCTGGCTAGCAGCAAAGAAAAGCTGAAAGCAGTCGACATTCGGTCAGCGGGAAACGCCGAAGCTTTGAATACTGTAAGCTTTTCTTTAAGCTTTTGTTGAATGCCATGTGGGGGTGCTGCCAATATTTGCGCTTAGTATCAGATTTCTCGCATTTCGCTTCACATTTCGCATTATCATTTGTGACAAGTAGCAACAGCATCTAGTTTCAAAAAAAAAAAAAAAACGAAGCCCAGTACAGAAGGAACGAGTGACACTAACAATAAAAACGCACCATCTACAGCTGCAACTCGAACCCCGGTCTTCTAACTAAGAAGCGGGCATTCTACCTCTGCACCGCTTTGGTAGAGCCACGTGCAGCTCTTAAACGAAGACACATTGCAGGCTACCGATCGCAGCGCCATAAGCGGCTTTACCCTCTTTTGGCTTCGCTTTCTGTGCATTTGTGTTGCGGCCTCTCCGAGGAATCCCCCTGTTTTAGTGCACTCTAGCTAAGAGAATATCATTAGAATGAGGCGACCTTAAAAAAGATCCAATTAAACAATAAAAAGAAGGAAACGAATTGAAAAGAGACAACATAATTGCCGAATTCTTACTCCCCCAAAATCGACGTCAGCGCGAAAGCAACTAAGTTAGCGTGTTCTCGACTCAGAAAATAAACACACGTAGAGAGCGAAAGAGAGAGAGAGAGAGAGAGAGAGAGAGAGAGAGAGAGAGAGACTCCCAAGTAAACTAGAGGCTTGCAGCTAAAGCTCGGCTTAAGTAAGCCGGCGCAGACGCGCGCAACACGTATAGACGCCGGCGCGAGGTTTAAGTAACCGTGGTATGTTGACTGCCGCCGGCTTGCCTGTCGTGTTCCCGTGTTGACACGTCGGTGGCGGCGCCGTTCGGGGCGAACGCTTCTCGCGCCTGGCGATCCAATTAAAGCTCGAGCGGGTGACACCACGATGCCGTATGTGTCACCTCGCTCTCACGTTAAGTAAAAAAAAAGTATCTCGAAATAAGAAAAGAAATCGAATACGTGGCCTTTCCCTTTATACTTGGGAAAGCGATGCAGATATCAGATGGCTCAGAGAAACACAGCTACCATCTGTGCCGCATCAAAAAAAAAAAAAAAAACCCGTGCACTCACGCACATTTACACACATGCGCCCGCAAACGCACACGTTTACCCGTGAGAGCGCGGGCTTTTTAAGAGGGTCACTAAGAAGGTACAGCGGACGTGCAAAATTACGGACAGTGCCGACTTCGGCATAGTATAGTATAGCATAGTATAGTATAGTATAGTATAGAATAGTATAGTATAGTATAGTATAGTATAGTATAGTATAGTATAGTATAGTATAGTATAGTATACCCTCACTCTCACTTCCCTTTGCCACCGCCTTGCTATAGTATACTATGCATGGCTATGCTATGCTAGGAACTGCTTGGCACACACCCACTATCTGTGGCGCATATCCGCCGTCTTCTGTTTACGCTATTCGGATTTTCCTCGAGCTTAGACAGATGTGCTTAAAATGTGTTAAAATGATTTTATCTGTCTAGAACTTAACTTTAGCCAGGCAGCGAGCCCGTTGTAGAGAGGGCCCGAACAATTATGACGTATTTTTCTCATATGGCCTTACTTACGAAAGTGAAACGTGTCTTCACAGAAGTAGTGCTTATTGTGTAGTGATATATGAGAGCTTGTACAATGCGTATTCGTGTTGGGCCGCTATAGCACCGTTTGACGTGGATGCACCCACGTTGACGGCATGTCTCTATCGCGACAACTAACGCCCATGATCATGATTGAACCGTTGTGGTAGCTGACGTTTTGAACATATATTTGGACACAGCGAATCGTGAATCCCGCGTAAGGATGACATCATCAATCTCATAATCAACACTGGTACCCGGTATGCACTTCTTCAAGGCGTCGTCAATTAAGGAGAGAAACGGCACGGGGTGCGCTTTCTAGCAATGGGTGACTGACGCCTGCGCTCATGCATACACTACCACACACTGCGCTTCAGCAACACGGGAGGTAGAGGTTCGTAGCCTGAGCCGCAAACGCGTGCGTCCCGCTGGCAGCTGTCTCGCAGGCGCTGGTCTCGCTCCACCAAGGCACGAAATTCGCCCGTCGAAATCGCGTCCTTTCTGCAACGCGTATTGCAGCAGTTTTGTTAGTCGGTGCTCTCGCAATCGAAGCAGTCGGCGGCGGAGAAATCGCGTTGGTGCATGTGGAAGCTGCACTACTCCGATGAGCCGACGGACGCTAACACGAAGCGAAAGGCAAAGAACGAACTGCGTCAAGGGTGCCTCGGCGATGCCAGCGCGCCGACGCACACCGAGACGTTTTAACCACGACCTCCGGTATCGCGCGCAATCTCGGAGTAAGCGCTAGTAAATGTCGACCGTGAACCATTACTTCTTTTCACCTCTCACAGACGGCGGCACCGCCCCGCCCCGCTCCGCCCCACCTACCTACATCGCCAACAGAGAGCACCGTGCGAAAGAGAATGTGTGAAAGACATAAGGCGCGTTTGCGCCGTGTCTTGCATCTGCCGAGTTAGCTTAGTCGGTAGGCCGTCGGGCGCTTGCCGTCGCGGCCGCAATGTCGTGGGTTCGATTCCCAGCGGGGGATCTCTTTGCTTTTTTTCTTTCTCACCCGTTGGCGTCCATTTTATCAACGTCGTATCCGTGACGGATGTATTAGTGGACCCCGGCATAAAACACTATCGTGTAAAAAAAAAGCGACACATTCTTATGTTTCCTGCCGGGAGCCGACAGATTCTATGTACACCGCCGACGTTTGTAGGCCAGGAAGGCCTCTGAAGCTTTCATATGCGTGGGAAGCCTGCTAGCGTCTCTGAAACGACTGGCGTCAAATATTCAGTGGTCGATTTGTTTCACACAGCTTTCGGCGGCGTTGTGAAAGCAAGACTTGACCAAGGATGAAAGCAATAATGAAAACGCTATGCCATTTTTTACAACTTTTGAGTCAGCGGATTTAAAGTTTAGAACTGGTTTTTTGGATCTTGGACAGTAAATCCAGCAAACAGTGGCCTCAAGGCGGGACCTCATAGCGGATGCTCGCATTAGGAGAGAGGACGGCGCAAAGATTCGCTGTGTGAGACACGCAACGCCTTCGTGCTTCATTTTGTTCCTTTGTTTTCTTAAGGTTTGCGGTGTAAAAGCGGCTTCGCATTTATCATATGTCAGGGTGGCTAATTGCATGCACGATCAGTGCGCAAGCGTTCTTATTTTGTTTTTCAAAACTGCTTTATATTCGCGCGTTCTTGTGCAGTCTCTCGCGAGGCCAGCTAGGTCTAAAGAAAACAGGTGTTCTCACTACGAGAAGATGAGGCATAACACAGTCTGTTTATATGATGGGAGAGTAATGAATTAGGTTTATAACGAAGTTGGAAATGCAACCTCGTAGTTTTACCGTTTACGATCTGTAAAATTTGAGCTGTTAAACAAGTCGAACACGTACTCCCATGCATTCAACATTTTTCATGAGCCGTTGTCGTCAATGGCATATTAAGTTTCCCACCTAACGAGCGAAAACTGTTCTTTGGTCTTCTTTCATTGCCTCTTGCCTAATTACTTCTATATTTCGTTCAAAAGTAAGAAATAATTTCACAAAAGACTTCAATGTCTTCGATATATTTGTTGCAGTCGTTGTCGTCGTGAGTGTATTAGGGTTCGTTGAACTCGTTTTCTTTTTTTATTAACGTGATGTAAAGAGATGTTGGCGCACATATAAGGCGCCGGCTACTCCTTAGCTCTTGGAGTACGTAGGGTCGATAAACATAAAGTACGTAGGGTCCAAATTTTTAATCACAATTAACCCGCAGTACATACAATATACAATTTAGCGCAACAGTCAAGACATAACATAATAGGCAAAACACATTCAACAATCACATATATGTGTGCACACGGTGATGTTAAAAAAATGAAGAGCAACCGTTGCACAATATAACCAAGACAAAAATAGTCAACACGCACATAAATATACACTTTGCCGTTAAAAAAAAACAAAGCCTAAACGGGCTAGTAATGGCCAAGAATGCCACTGTCTTCAAGAAAAATTATCAATGCTATGATTATGAGCTTGCAAGTGTCGCACATTTCATATGAGACGCGGGGTTGCTTCGTGCGCTTTAAAATCGAAGTATTGTGTAGGTAACACGCTTCATTGCATTAGCAATTAGTTGAGTTATTTCTTGCTCACCAAACAAGCACACCGATAACCCGCGCAAAAGCGTACGCATGAGGTTGCCCCAGCTCATGCCCGAATTGACGCATTATATAAAAATGACACGTGACAATTTACCCAAACGCTTACGTACGCATAAGCATGTGCTGTCAAAGAGTAAATAGGTTGTGTTAACACGTACGATGAAGGTCAGACTATCATGACAATCATCATCGCGTTACATCTTTTCGAAACGAAATGAAATTTTGTCGAGTAGCGTAATAAGTCGCAAATACGAAAAATGTGCATATTCAGGCGTACGTGCAATTAACGCTACTTTCAGCGCACTTGTAGTCATAAGAATACAATTAGGCCAATGTTATAGCATACAGAGACACGGGAACATTAATTTACAGGGGCGGAGCCAGAAACATCTTTCGGGGTAGCGGAGGGGTTGTTCAACCAACATTCACGTATCTTCGTGCGTGTGTTTGTATGTGTACATGTACATATCCACATGCAAAAAAAACTTTGGGCGGGAGGGGTGGGAGAAGGATTGAACTCCCCCCCCCCCCCCCCACACACACACACGTTCGGCTACGCCAATGTACACTGATCATACAGTAACTCCGACACTCGTTGAACAACACACCCAGGACGTTACCACCTTAATGAAGGGGCATTTTGCACGCAGAGCAAACCTTGAACACACGCATTAAAGCTCCAGCAAGCTTAATTTCTTCGCTCGAGAGGCTCGTTGCTCGGGCTCTCTCTCTTTCTTTCTCTCTGTGGCGCTTTGCTTCAACTCCTCCCCACTTCATATTGCACGAGAAATCCCAGCACGTTTTGAACTAATGCGCCGTCCTTTCTGCGTATAGAGGGCGCGATATGGAGTTTCGGAGAAGAAGGATCACCACATCTCAGCCCGCGCCTTCTTCTATGCCTCGCTGCTGCCACAGCGCACGGAGCGCCCTCTGCTCAGAGAGGGTGAAGAGCGGATGAGGAAGCGAAATCACTACTGTCTCGCAGCGCAAATCTCTCGGGAAGCGCGTCTTTACAGGCGGCGAAGCGCGGCGGGCACTCGCGAGCTATAGCGCGGTCGTCGTGAAATTTGCGACGGCTTTTGGAGAGCCTAACGAGATACGGGTCTGCGGCCGCAAAGAGCTGCACGCGTGGCGTAGTCCGCTAAGGAATGAGAAACTGTGCCGGAGAACTGCGAAAACACTCGCATGGAGCGCCCTGTTATGTTCAGGCCACATTCCTCTTAAGGGTGTCCTAAGATTGGAACTGCGCCATTTTTAAAGTACTTGGAGATCTCTTTACCCTTTTAAATCGTGAAGGCAGGAATTAGCGCCCGAGCAAAGTTTCCACCGCGCTTTCCTCTCTCGACATTTTTTTTCTTTATCGCACTGCATAGCATGAAGCTGAGTCTGAAAGTGTGTTACCGCAAAAGTAAGAAGTACACGGTAAGTTAACAATCACCGTTAACTTCCAAGACTGTGAAGGAAATAAAGGCAGTAAAGTACGCGCTTTGAACGCCTTTGTATTAAACCTAATGATTTCGAATTCTAAAGGATTCATTTGCCCAACACGTTCAAGGGAAATTAAGTGCACATACAGACGCGATGGAGCCAGATATGGTAAACGGGACATCGTAAAAAAAGAAACGAAATGGCATTGCAAGTTAGCGAACAGTCTCGGGCAGCTCAAGCTTTTATAACTTAAATTAATAGGAGAACGCTGAATCTGGTAAAAGTATGCGCGCTTACAGCGGATAAGCGGTAGCCTGCTATATTAAATGAGTGTGTTCCGAACTTCGAAAAGACAGTTTCCATAAGTGTAAAGGTAGCTTTCCCTAATGGAAGAGTAATTGTTGCGTAAACTAATGGAAGCGCAATTATTTTCACAATGGTGGCTCGCTTGTCTTTTTTTCCCCCTTAAAGATAATGCAGACAAGGTCATCGTGAAGGTCATCGTGATGGAACCGTGATCAATGTGCAAGTCCCGAAACGTGTAACTGGCTCTGTTATTTTCATCCGAGCGTTGACTCCTTTGTTTGGGAAATGCAAAATGAACAGAAGCGCACTTTCTTACATATAGAAAAAAAATTCTTTTCAGGCGAACGCAACGGGGATGGGTGCAGATATATAATGTTTTCAAAATCGGCCGGATGATTAAATCAAGGCATCAACAGGCACATGATTAAGACGATGCACGAAGGTCAGGGGTTACTAGAGGTCACTGGGAGAGACATTCTCCTTGCAGTGAACAGAAGCGGAACCGTGAATGACGACGATTATCATCCGTCGTACGCGTTCTAGCACTCTTCATCTTTCTCCTAATCTAAACATAAAAATTTTCGTTTTATTACGGCTCGCAAAAAAATGAAAAAAAGAACAACCTTTCTTTCCCCCCTTACGCTTCATGCGTGTCATATCAAAAGAATACAACACGAACACATCTTTGCTGTACAAAGTGTTTTTTTAGAAAATTCCACGTCCTTTACTAGGACAATCGCCAGTTGGATCTCTTTCTTGTTCAAGCACTTTTAGCTGACAATATAAAAATTTGTATTATTGTGTTTACCATGTTTTTTTTGTCGAATTCATTGCATACGTACTCTTTTTCCTTTTATCTCTGCTTTCTATTGTTTTCTGGTCGTGAGAGTAATACTAATAATTGCTGGGGTTTAACGTTCCAAAACCACGATATGATTATGAGAGACGGCATAGTGGAGGGCTCCGGAAATTTCGACCACCTGGGGTTCTTTAACGTGCACCTAAATCTAAGAACACGGGCATCAAACATTTTCGCTTTAATCGAAAATGCGGCCAGGGCGGCCGGGATTCGATGCCGCGGCCTTCGGGTCAGCAGCCGAGCGCCATAACCACTAGACCACCGTGGCGGGGCTCTGGTCATGAGACTTTGAACGAAGATAGTGGTAGAGATAACAGCAAGCGACGACGTGCTGAGGCACAACTCTTGACGCCCAACGTTTTTTACCCTTTGACATTTTGTTATCTTGGCCGTTATCTTCCATTCGGCTGTAGAAACATCTGGGCAACCAATTAATTGCGTCCGATCGATTGACTAAATGTAACATTTCAACTTCTATGAATATTCACCCCGATTTACGTCCCTTACACTGAACTGATCTACGAAACCGATGGGTTATTATTTGACGAGCTGCATAACTAGGCGCGCACTGAAAGAAGCGCCGCGATAGAACGTATTCTTGCATATTGCCGAGTGAACGAAATGAACTGTCGCGTTCCTATGAAACAACTGGTTTCTTGTTAGGCGTGCACTACGAATGCTAATGCATGTACACAGCGGTCCATTGTTAATGGGAACATGGGATCGCGTGGCGGCTGCTCAGAACCACCGCCGGGCGGCGGCTGCAGCGAGTTTTGGGCAGAGCCGTCGATGGGGAGAGTCTGGCGAATGGGCGGGGGAGTGACGTCGCGGCGCGGCGATGACGCTGGTCACGTCACCGCCACGCCTCCGCTCGGGCGGCGTCCGCCATATATAGTCTTGCCGCGCGACGGGCGCACGGCTGAGGCTATGTACGCGCTGTTCATTCGTGAAATCTAGCGCTCCTAAACAAATTGCGAAAGCGAAATTGTGCAAGAACATTGTTATACAAATTTAATGAACAATATGGAGTGAATTAGACGTGTCCAAATCATCGTGAAACTGAGTTGTGCACGCCGGTTCGAGTCCACGACGTTCTACGATACGCGCTGTGCTTTTAGAGCGCAGCTCTTAGGCGTCTGTTCCTGCGTTGTTCGGCATCGCCGTTGATGTAGTCGGCGTAACCGATAGAGCGAACGAGGACGAAAGACAGCGAACGTGGATTTTGTCGATATCACGAGCCACTGGCCACTAACATCGCTTTCTTCCTCCGTCATGCGTGCTCGCCCTTCGGTCGGAGCTCGTGCGCATGCAGGGCTGGTGGGTGCGCTGCTACTGTCTCGCTTGTCGTGACAGGGATGTCGATCACGCCTGCAATGCACAGAGTGGCGTGCGTGGCACTCGAGCACTGGCAATTTCTGTGGCAATATGTAACGAATGTTTCAATGCGGAGCCAGAAATTCAAACACAGCTCGCGTTGCCTCAACACAAAGCTGCGCTCAGAATTCGCATGAGGGAGTGTCGTGATCATCGGTGACTTTTCGAGCTATGAAGACCTGTGGGTTTGCGTCTATCTTGGTTTTTTTTTTTAAATGCGAAGCATTTCTTAGCGAACTTCTGCGAGTTTGAGCGTATCTATCCGTCTATCTACCCATCTAGCCGGTGGCCGCCTAGGAATTTGTGCTCTCCTGGCCGTTTCGTTCATGGGGTGTATACCAAGATTGGTATGGCATAATGTGACTGTATGACAAACATAAATGACAGGTCATAACGTGAAAATCATGACATGCATATCATGTACAGCATGATTTACATGCCACAGTCTTGGTGCTCTTGCGGCCGTTTCGTTAATTTGATATATACCAAAATTGGTATGGCTTGACAGGAGTGTATGGCGAACATAAATAACAAAAGGTATTATGAAAATCACGACACGCGTGTCATGTGCAGCATGACTTACGTGCCACGCTCATGGTGCGCTGGCGGACGTTTCGCTAGCTTGATATACACCAAAATTGGTATTGCGCGACATGAATGTGTGACGAGCATAAATGACGGAAGTTAATACGAAAATAATAATAATAATATCTGGGGTTTAACGTCCCAAAACCACGATATGATTATGAGAGACGCCGTAGTTAAGGGCTCCGGAAATTTCGACCACCTGGGGTTCTTTAACGTGCACCTAAATCTAAGTACACGGGCCTCAAACATTTTCGCCTCCATCGAAAATGCAGCCACCGCGGAATACGAAAATCATGACACACGTGTCATGTATAAGATGACTTACGTGCCACGCTCATGGAGCGTTGGCGGCCGTTTCGCTTCCTTGATACACACCAAAATTGGTAGTGCGCGACATGACTGTGTGACGAACATAAATAACGGGAGTTAATGTAAATATCATGACACGCGTGTCATGTACTACGTGACTTACGTGCCACGCTCATGGTGCGATGGCAGCCATTCCGCCAGATTGATATACACCAAAATTGGTGTATATCGTTCCGTCATGTGACTGTGTGACGAGCATATATAAGAGGTGTGATTTTTGGAACATGTCACGTGACAAGTGTTACGTGAGAATCATTGCATACCACGTCGGAAAAGTCTGTGCACGTGTTCTGGAAGCAAAGCAGGAGATAAAGAAGAAGACGGATTGCGTGCCGGTTCATGATGATGACAATTTTTATTCGCCACTAACCGGGATTCTCCAAGCTAAAACAGTTCTGCTTTTAAAAGAAACAGATACCAGCGCACGTAACTGTATTAAGGCCACAAAAGCGCAAAAGCGGGCGTACACAAGCGGCTTGGGGATCTCGAGCCCTAAAATTCCCTATTAGAGAATTTTAGTGCCGGGACCCTAAAGTGCCTTGCGTACGTAAGCCCCTTACGTTCCTTTGTATAGTCCATGGGTGCGGCTGAGTACAAGGAAACGTAAGAGGGTGAATAAGGAAGCGGCTTGGAGTCCCCGGCACTAAAACTCTCTAATAAGAGAGAAAAAAAATACTCACATGGTCACTTATGCATTCGCCTAAGACCACTCGAAGGCGAAAGCCGTCTTCCTTTTCTTCAGTTGATGTATTGTTCCTCACGCCCCCCCCCCCCCCCCCCTCGAAAGCTTTGTGACCTAACATTGTTTCGCACTGCCTCCAAGATCGGAGGCACTGCAATCTTTCTACACCACATGTGGTCATGTGCTGATGTCATCGCGTGAAATCACGTTGTTCGACGTCATGATGACGTCACAATCTTTGGTCGTATGGTCACGTCATTACGTGACGATTTTTGACATCCCTCGTGTTGACGCCGCCCACAAGGTCTATCCAAATAGGTCGCGAAGCTTCGGGCGAAAAGCGGTTCAGATCCTATTGTCAGCGACATCAGCATGGGGAGTTATGGGAGTAGCGATTGAAGCGCGACTAGGTGTGGTGGGAACAAACACTAATAACAAAAAACCTAATTTCATTCAACAACAAAATAATATTTATATTTTATGACCGAGATTTATTTCAGAATAACATTTATTTAGATCCAGTGTACAAAGAATTCATGAAAATGTATATGCATTATCAAAAATCTTCTTATTAGCGCCCTCTAAAGAATGACACATGCCATTGCTCTGCGACGCAGTCCTTGTAGTGTTCGGAAAGGCGCGCGTAAAGTTCGTCTGCGGCGACACGCCCCCTCAGGTGTTCTGGTGTTTCGCACTTGCATGCGTTCTGTCAATTATTTGGTGAGAACTTTATTTTGGTGTGCGCGAAGTTGCGAGGTGCGTTTCATCGTTGGTGAACGTGTTGGCTACGGTGTTCAACGGACAACGGCACGAGGCGGCTAACATTTCACGCCGAGCGCTTTCCTCGGTACTCGCGGAAACGACGAAACGATGTGGTATTCCAAGGATGCAATAGCAACACGCGTACGCCTGGCGAGCCCTCGCTTCTAGATAAGACACCGGGGCAACGGTTCGGAGTAGTGCGCTTGCTGGACTTTCATGAATCAGTATTTCTGCTGCCCGGTTTCCTTCGTGAACACGCCGTGCGTATTATATTTCCTGTTATCGGTGAGCAGATCGCTAAGTTATTTGTCGCGCTACAATCACTATAATTCGCATGTCTTGATATGTTACACGTAAGGTTAATTTATCGGAACAAAAGGCAAAACATAGTGCACGTAGTCTACGCACTTTTTGTACATATTATGACATTCCTTGCTCATTGTGTAGAGTGTGTAATTGCGTTATTGTGGCCATTGAATAAAACTGAAATATCATTATTTTGGCGTGACCAGGCGTCATTTCTTCTCGTTGGAACTGAAGCACACATGCAATGCGCTCTTTAAGTCCCCTGCGCATGTGCGAAGCAAATAAGCAACGCTGCAGACATGAGAGGTACGCTGTTGCCTACATTATTCACGCTGCGGAAGATGACACGAACGCAGAATAAAAGCTCAAAGAATAAAGTTTCCTGGTAAAACCAAGGCGAATTGCATGACGGTACACTTAAACACCGCTGTTTAGTCACGGGTCGATATTAGTTTAGCTAGCGTTGACTTCAAGCGCATTCGCCAAGGGCTTGCCGGCTCGCCGTAGCGCGACCCCTTAGCGATCAGGGGCCTAAGAAGAATATTTTGAGGTCAAATTTCGCGCTAGGGCCAACAAAATGACGTTACTTTTTTACCGGATATTGCGTCACATCCGCTTTATTTTTTGTTCCGCCGGAAGTGTTCCCTCCTCACACAGATGGCGCTAAGCCCCATGAGCAGCTGATGAGCAGCCATTTTCTGAACGTATGGGTTTCTATGGAAGCTTCGCTACCATTTACATTTACCTTGCCGCCCACGCGGGACGCCGACGCCGCGGACGCCGGCGGTCAATTTTCGCGTTTGCTGAAGCATCTGAGGTTTTCGTCAGAGCAGGTGCACGGCCCCCGTAGGCGCATGTTAAATGAAAACGATACCTCGTTCGGCTATCTGATAGCGGAAATCCTGTTGGATTACTTTACAAGATCATTTTTCTGCTGAACTTCTTCGCGCTCTATACCTCCTAATCACGAAATTTCATCGAGCACATAAGGGCCCCTTGCTATAGTGGAAGAGCTTCCTGCACGAGCGCAGACATCGTGCACTATACATGCATGACTAAAAAGGGCAAGGCACATTCGCTTAGCACAGATGCGCAGGTTAATTTACATGCGCGAATTAAACGTGAAACTGGTAGTATGTACACAAGCGGCAACACAGCGGTAAATGACACCATGGGCTGACAGCCACAGAAATCGCAGATCACATAACGTACAACACATGCCAGGTAACCGCCGCAGCTGACGCGCGGCGGCACTAACCTGCGATATCGAAATAAATTTTCCCCTCACAACATCACGGTAACATCCCAAGCTCGTGCTCAGAACGCGCGATAAATTACGTAAACGCAACACATCACGGTTGACACTTATAGCGTGATCGCTGCAAAATTTCAATCTGCTCAAGCGATCGAAACGCGAACCATAAAACTCCTTTTTTTCAGCGTGACAAAATTATTTTTAAAGTTTGTGCGCCTGGAAGGGCCCCATTGCACAACAAATAATAAGCTTCTGTTAATGGTACGCTGTTTATAATACCAGCGATATTCAAGCTAAATACTCAAGTGCGTATCTCGCATAGCACGGAGCAGTCGGTCGGGGTCCATTTGCTGCGTCTGATGTTTCTGATCCAAAGGCGTCGTCGCTACTTTTCCTTCGGAAGCCTAAAAAGGCGGAAACCCTGCGCGCTGCTGTTTGAACAGCCAACCGCGCAACAACAGCCCATCGCACGTAACAAATTCACGCTTGAATGCGAGGAGCAGTCGCCATGAATACGCGCGGCTTCGCACAAGAGCTTCGTAACCTACGTGCGCTCCTCAGCGATCGTGTATGTGCGGCGCGCCGGCGTCTCTCCTGCGCGGCAGCGCCGGACTTCGCGCCGCGCTGTCACCACTGCCGCCCACCGCCGCCGGCGAGGAGAGAGGGTTTACGTCACGAGTAGAGGGCGGCCCTGGGGCGGAGCTTGGAGAGCGGCGAGATGAAACAATCGCCAAACTCTCCCGAAGGGTATATATGGCTCTGGTTTTGGGCAGGCGCAGTGGGCACTGTGACCGGTGCTCTTGCGTCGTCCGCTACCGTCGGCTGCCGCTCTTCGAATCGTCGCGAAGCGAATTGTTCACGTGACAAAACAGCACGGTGCACGTAGCGCATTGCGCATGCGCGAAACTCGTTGCAACCGCCGGCCGGCGGTGGCGCTTCGAAAGTGGACCCCTGTGTACACGCGGCAAATCCCAACGATGTTGCACCGGCTTTTCTTTCATAACGCGTTGCAAACCACTCAAAGGACATTACGAACTCCAAAGGCAGTGGCGTAAAGAAGCAGTTCGAGAGGTATAGGAGGCATGGGATGGAGGGAGAGGGTGAGGGAGAGAGGATGGGTGAGAGTGGGTGATGTTGAAGGAAAGAAGAGGAAGATGAAGGACGCAGCGAAAGCGATAAGGAGCAAGACGACCACGACAACAACAGGCACAGAATGAACGACCGTGGGGGCAGCGAGCATAAAGCTGGTCTCTCTATTATCGTTTGAAAAATGGTTTGCGACTCCGCTTCCGTTCTGGACATTGTCCTCGCGGACACGCACTCTTTCGTTTTCTCCCGCACTCCCTTCTACGCGCACTCTTTGTCTGCGACGGCGAGAAGCCATTCGTCTATGTTTTATTTTATATCCTTTCTCATTGTTTTCGCTTCAGCTTCCTTTGCAGGCATTGCTTTACAGGGAAAGCGCGCGCGTCTTTTCTGCGCACAAGACGACGCTCCGCATCCTCCTGCTGCCTTGAGCGGCATTGAAAGAGATGCGCTTTTATCCTTCGAACGAACGACGCAGCGCGTTTGCATACACAGCGCCGTGTCGCGCACAATAAGGGTCGCAGGACTGCACTCTTCGGACAGCGAACCGATGGGCCATTGCTTATTTCTGCCTCCTCATCAACCCCTTTTTGTTTATGTATCTCTTTTATTAAGCCGAAAGCCTTAAATGCCTCATCAAACGCGAAAAGTGACCATCGGCATCGGCGGCGCCGGTGTTAACACGAGTGATGCAAAAAATCCATCACGTGATGACGTCATCTCATGATGTCTCACGTCGTCACGTCATATTGCCACGCACGCTTTTTTTTGCATTTTTTTAAAGAGAAAGCCTCATATGCCTCGCTAAACACGAAATTTGACCGTCGGGGACGAGTGGTGTAAAAAACCATCACGTGATGACGTCACCATATGATGTTCGAGAGCACGAAAATTTGTGACGTCATGATGACGTCACAAATCCTGGCGTGACGCGTAACGCCACATAATGCCGTTGTAGCGCCCTCCTCTGAGCGGCGCACAAAACCGGAGAGCGCGCGACCTCAAGAGAAGAAAATAAGGACGGCGCTTCGCAGTGGCGCATGAAGCCACGGCTCGTGTTCCCTGCTGGCGTCGATTCTGGTTCAGCCGTCTCGTTCCTTCGCTCCTGTGGCATAAGCCTACACAGTCATCACATGCCATCGTAGCTTGGTTAAAGGTGGGCTGATCACGGGGGCAGTGCAAAATCAGGTGAGGTGCCTCCGATCCTGGAGGAAGTGTGAAATCACGCTAGCTGCACAAAGCTTTCGGAGCATGGAGGAAGGAAAGCTAAGGAGAGGCCCTCGCTATCCGAGCTGCATAGCGAAAAGTGTGGCGGAAATCATGTGCTTTCGCAAGGGCTACTGGGATTGCTTGGTCACGCCGTCATCTCGCGTCGTCTGCATCACCACCCATATGACCGCGTTGTTGAGAGAACCGGCTGGAGTGGCGAATCCGCATTTTTATGTAGTCGTTGCATTTCATAGATGATGCAGTGCGTTGGAGGCCTACACTGAGCGTTGGTCTTCACTGTTGCGTGTACAGTTCATTTTGCTTGCGGTCGAAAGCGGTTGTTTTCGAAGCATGCGACAGCTTCTCCGAAAATGGTTGGCGCCGTAGCTTCGCTGTTCTCGTTCGGAACTGTGCTGTTGCGTCTATCAGCCGGCTAGAATTTCAAGGCGAGAACGACAGCTCCGACGGCTCTTAATGCGAGAGGCGGCGGTGACCCGTTCCCGTGAGCAACGGTCACAATAGGTGGATAGCAAAATGACGTCTTCCTGTTCGATGTCTAGATCTTCGCTGTTTCAAGGTGTGTGCCGTTCTGTGTAATCGGGAAGAAAACACGTACTTTCTGCGACGCGGTTGTTACCAGTTATCTTGCCTCCTCCCCGACTGCATTGAACCGCACACAACTTGAAGCAGCGAAGAGCTGAGCCTTGAAGGTTCCGTGAACCGGAAGTGCTGTAGCAGACGACGCGCCGTTTTGTTATCCACCTATTAACGAATGGAATGCAGTGGCCCGGTGTGCCGTACCGAAAGTTCCAGCGTCAAGAATTAAAGACGTGCCTGACCCAATTTGACACAGTAAGGCGATTTGCAAAGCTGTTTGAACTGTTTGCATCCTGTTTACTTTTTGTGCTCGGTAACTTTATCTGTGGCCAAGTTTTCTTCGATGTGGCAGTCGACCGACCCGTGCTGCTGTAGCTAATTGCCTCGAGTGCCATGTACGACATTCGTGCGAACGTATAATGACACACACGGTCAAAGGATAATTCGGAGGCGCATCATCTTCCTGAGTAGCAAGACCAATTCAGATGTCACTGGTACATTATGTTCCGTACCCCAAACTTACCGTTTCTGCAGAAAAAAAAAAGAAAAACGAGCTGACAGTGGCGATTATCCTGCCAAGTTGCACCGTTACTTTCTATTATTCAGCTGATTAAACACGAAGTGGAAAGCTGCGAGTTAATTGGAGATGCACAGTATGAGGCGGCGATTGGCACCCAGGCACGCTACATGCGAGCATCGCAGCATGTTTGTTCTTGATCGGAACAAAAGTTTTGCATTTCAGGCTCGTCTGTGCGGCTGCCCGGCTGGACCGCGCGACCGAGGTCGCCAGCTCGGCGCTCGCCTCGCTCTCTTGCGCAAGCGAGCTGAAGCGTGACCAACCCAGCAAGGAGGAGCCCTCCCCATCCTTTACCCCATCCCGCCTCTTCCGGCCTCACAAAATTGGACGTAACGGCCTCTTCTTAGTATTCCTTCCTCCATGTTTTGGAGGTTGGCGGGGCAGGATACGTGCATCTAGAGCCTAGATGCACTATTTGCTTTATCTGGGGAAGACCCAAGTAAAGAACACATTCCTGTCGCACAGAGCTTGCCCCAAAAGTATTTACAGGGCAAGCTTGGTGCTTCAAGAATTCAATGAACAGGAGAATTGTGGACAGCACACGAATGAACGGCGATGCCTTTTCACCTTTTTTGTCGCGTGTTGAATCTCGACACGATTAATTGGTCGTCTCACCTCGTAACAAGCCTTCATAGTGACTTAGATTTCAACACGTACCGAACACGTTCAGTTCAACCAGAAAATTTGAGTTAATTAATTAATGACAGTAGATGAACATACGCGTGTCAGTAAGTGTGGACATTACGAGGATAATCTGCGAAGCTAGAATTCGAAATTGAATGAATTAGTTAAAACCCGGAGACAGAGAAAAAAGGGTATAGATGATTAACGCTCTGGCTGTGCCTGTCTTTTGTAGCGTCAGTACGATCTGAAATGCTATTGTGTTCGTATTCTAATAAACGTTCCAAACTGATACTTTTGCAAATTTGTTGGATGTTGGCTATGGTCTGAGTATGCTACGAAAAAAAACAAAAACAAAAAAAAAGAGGATTGCCTACATTTTTCAAGCGATACTGTATACATGCTACCAATAGAGTTCAAGAGAAAATTAGGTAGAGAAAAGCATAGGAGGCATTAGCTGTCCTGTTTAACCGTAGTGTAGTAATCATGACATAAATTGAAACGAATTAATGCGAACGAAAACGCACCGTTTTCTTTGGTGGGGTCCGAACCCACAACCAACTCGAAGGCTGCAGGTTCGAATCCCACTGACTTAAAGGGTGATTTTCCGCGGACATTAACTGATTTTAATTTGCGCCATAATTACTACACTAACGTCGAACACGAAAAATAATGTCTTCCATGATTTCCTTGGCCATGCTTTCTGTTGGGTTAATTTGGTTGTGCCTAACAAAGAAACGAGCCCCTCGAAAAAAATTCCTCTTTCGTTTTGTAAATGTTGGTCAGACAATTTTGTTTATATCAGGAATGGTTTGTCCTTGTACATGTTTAGGAGATTTCGGAGTAGCTCATTTGTCATAGCCGAGCCAATCTCCCTCATTTCTTGAAAAAGATATCTCCTTCTCTCAGTGAAAAAGATCTCCGAAGGCGTCAGCACCAGGCGTAAGCATTTTCGCTCGGGGGCGTTGCAAATCGGCTAAGCGGCTGAGCCTCGCAAAATCTTGTTGCGAAATGTGTTGCAAAATCTGCTCTTTCGCTTTCCAACCCAGATGCGTTTGCTACGAGCTTATGCAAGCCCTTGACGCGTGGTCTCGCAGCTCTGAGGCTGAGATTTTTGACGAACGGGTCACTCGCCTCTTTTTGTCCACAATTCTTTTCCTTCTAGTTTTTGCGACACGGCAATCTAATCTCGTGAACGCTTTATTAAATTGCATACGCCGGCCTTGCTTTTTTTTCTCGCTGTGATATAGCTTCTTGTGCAGAATATTTTTCATTGGAAGGCGATATGATCCCTGTTCTTTTTTATTTCTCTCACTGTTAAACTACCGCAGTAGAAAGTATGTCGCAGAAAAAGTAGTCGCATATATTAACCAGACCCTCTTCGCTAGCTATGTCGTGTTTTCATCGTTTTTGGTGTTGGCCAGAGCCACCAATGTGCAGACAAAAAATGTCACCGTAAATAGAGACCACGGTGTAAGAATATACTCATGTGATGACACTCTTCCCCCAACGCATGGGAAACCGCAATCCACGCGCGTCCTGATAATGCTCGGGTTCTTATCAGATGACCTGCAGTTTCATCGGCGCCGTCTTGGAGGGCGCTACGAAAAGCGGGGCAGTCGTCTCCATAGCAACGCGCATGCTGCTGATAACGTGCATTTTTCTGTGCCATTTTGCTGGATAATGTGCATCCGCCAAGCGGCGTCGAGGGGCGAAATCGAGAGAGCAACAGGAGAGGGCACGGCGAGCGCGGCGGCGATGACGCAGCACCACTGTGATTCGGCTACTCGCGGGCGCTCTCCCCCTCAAGCCATTAGATGGCGCACCGCTCAACGGACCGACTGACGGACCGACGACCGAACATTTTCTGGCCGCTTAGGCACGCGCAGTGTGAACACCTGAATATTCTTACACCGTGATAGAGACTATTAGTGCCGGGGCCCCAAAGCGTCTTGCGCACGCAAGCCCTTGCGTTCCCTTGCATTCTCCTAGGGTACGGCTGGGAGTACAAAAGAACGCAAAAGCGTTCGTACGCAAGCCACTAAGGGCCCCCGGCACTAAAACTCTCTAATATGTATTGTTCTCTGTCCGTAGGTATTACCTGCGATACATTAGTGGTGCAGGCTCTTCTCACATTCTGTCCGTAGGTATTAATTTTTTCGCGGCTCGCGAATGTCATGTAGGCGCTCGCGCGATTTCGCACACTGGCTGAACTTAATTATTTTCACTCTTTGAGAAACAAGTGCATATAGCGCGAGTGACTCTACTGACTGAAATGGTGACGATGACTGTAATGACTGTATACGCAGCGGCCTTGACAGCGGTAAGAAATGTCCATAGTCACGTTCTAGGATATAATTACAGAGTGACGACTGCCAATGTTACGTGGGGAGAAAACATTATCATCAAGTATTTCGGAAGAAGCTGACAACTTAAAAAGTCTGCTTACGCAGACACATACACAAACATACAGAAAATAAGACAGATAAACAAAGCAGATTTCGCAGATTCGTCTTGGATAACGGTGTGAGGGCTTCGTGAAAAAAAAAAAGTATTTTTGAAAATGGCTGCCTGAAACTTTTTTCCAGACTCAGCCAAGACGGATTGTTTTCTTTTGTTAGACTATATATATAGAGACACACATGAAAAAAAAAAAAAAGAAAATGCCGTTTCCTTCAAGTCTCGAAAGAAGTTCGGTGAAAGGCGTTTTTTTTTAACTGTGATTTTATTGGGGTCCACAAAGCGAAAGCGAGAATCGAAGAAGCGGCGCCCGGCACAGCCGAACGTGAAGGCGGGATCGACATTAAAGGCTATCACCACCATTACCCGAGCAACAGGGTTCCCGTTCTTTTCTTCCCCGTCGAAAAAGAGACAGAATTCGTTTAAACGCGCCGTATACCGTACCTATACCACGAAAAAACAACAACGGAGAAAGTACTGGCAATCGTGAAACGTTAACAAGGAGATATAAATAAGAGCATAAAGATTACCGCTAACCAATGATAAACAGTGTGAGGTACAAGGCGCTAGTAACATTTCTCACTACGTTAACCGGCCATTGTTGCAATGTCGGCAACTGCGGAGAGATAAAAAAAGATTTTGGGTTTTGGTGTGGAACAACGAAATAAGAGAGCAAAGGAAGAAGTGCTCGTCTGACGGGAAAGTTCACTCGTGTTTTACCAAGGGCGTATAGGGGTCTCTTGCGCACTGAACGTTGCCCACCCGCTTGATCGATGCCGGGAATGCGGAGTGTGGCGGTGCGAACGTTCCGAATCGAAAAGGCATGGACGTCCGAACAAAAGAAAGAAAGAAAGAAAGAAAGAAAGAAGAAAGAAAGAAAGAAAGAAAGAAAGAAAGAAAGAAAGAAAGAAAGAAAGAGAGAAAGAAAGAAAGGAAAAGGAAGCTGCAAAGGGAAAGACGATGTATTCCGGCGTTTTCCACTGATTTACGGCACTCGCCTGCAGACCTGAAAGCAAGCCAAGGATAGTGGAACCAGTGGTGAAAAAAGAAAACGGTTGCAGAAACATGAAAAAAGAAGACACAGTTTCGCTCGAAAGGCGAAGTAATGATAGCAATAGCAATGCATTAAACAGCCATACACAGTCACGTGTAAGGGCGATAAATCTACGAACCTTACTATATCAGTAAATGTTTGAGTACCAACGAAGTTAAACGGCATGGTGACGTGTACACATTTCCCTCGATGAGCGCGCCCACTAGTTTTGATAGCGCCGGCCTAAACGTATACCGTTGTCTCTCGCTTCTTTGAGATCTCGTGAGTTGCGACAGCATCTTATCGTAGTCGGACTTTTTGCGGACCACTACACCGACGTCGACATGTCGCTTGGAGCGTTATCGCAGTAACGCAGCATGCCGACAGAGGCATAAGACGGCAAGCGTGAATAGCAGATGAGTAAATGAGTGCATCATGAGTACTGCCCTTATTTGAAGATCGTCAATTTTGTTCATGTTGTCGAATTCACCATAATGACAGTTGTGACTGACCGAAAGATCTCCAACCGCCCCTCTGACTGGGTGATAATACCGCCAGCCAGAACGAAAGAACGTGGCAGAGTTTGGAGATGCTCAGGAGTAGGATCTCCTATCCTCTCAGGAAGAGAACCGGTCGCATGCCCTAGCCTAATTGGTCAGAATTGTGCTTTCGTCAACAAAGGCGCGATCTCGACCAATCAGATGAGGCCGAGCGAACGCTTGGCTTTTTTAACAGGTATGATACTTACTACAGAATGGTACCCTTTGTTTCCGGAGTTGAGGAAGGTCTTTCGTACGCTTCTTGCATGTAAAATCATGAAGCACATAGCAAGTATGGAGGTTGCGAAACACGTACATTTTCACCCTGAAGTTGGTCACGCGATGTGGGACATGACGTCATCGTTATTATCGTTACGTCGGGACGTAGAACTCAATTTGCTGTCGTCGTGTATAGGTATAACGTTAAGTATACATGGCGATTTCCATCCACAAAAACAACATAAAAAAAGAACAAAGTGTGTGGCGTGCGCTTTTCCTGCAGGCAATCGCGCGTGGCATCCGCAGAGATAGCAGGATAGACATGAACGAAAGCGCCATCACGCCATGATGCATCCACAGCATCCATCTCTTTATTGTCGAAAGCAATTAACGCTTTCGCAGACCAAATCGCCTTTCTAGAATAACAACACTGGTGTCAAAGCCAAGAGGCGCTCCCACTCTAGACAAGAAAGTTATTTCAAGCGTGCACTTGTAGATTTATGCACGCGAAACAACTCGTACGGGATCGAAATTGGTGGCCTTATAATTAGATCTGCAGGCACGTAAAACATATGATCATTGCGAAGTTTTTCAAGGGTTGTTTTAGGGCTTAGCGTTATAAGACTGAATCGGTAGTCGGCGAAAATGTTTCTGAGAAAACACGAGTGCAGTTAAACTAGGGCAAACAGAGCCACGCCACACTGCAGTTTTCGAATAAAACAAAGCCTATGGTTGAACAGTACTTCCAATTAACGTGCGCACCAACCAAGATGTATAGCACTGGCACGAAGCTTCCTCGACTAGAGAAGCGAGTGGATCCCTAAAGTAAAGAAATGCGGTCAGCCATTCCCGATCCTAGACTTCTTTTCTATTCCCATAGCCACCTTTCAAAAGAATCGTTTTAACTTTTCCTTCGTACCCGTTTCTGCAGTGAAGCGTCTGATTGAAAGGATATTTTCTGAAGTCCGCGAAAGCCGTATTGACTTTCCTGAAACTCCCGTTGGCTGCAATTTAAACTTTATTTTTTTTTCCTGATAGGCAGTTCTCGCGAGCCGCGAAAACCAGTCCCTGAAAGCCGGACAATGGAAGCTTTGTTTTCTTTGTCTAGGGACATCGTTCTTTTAAAATTTATTGTGACATACCTGTCAAGTGGTTAAACGAGTCAGCGTAGTTAAATTACATTGTAATGCGATAACTTGGTTTACGTCGTTAAGCCGGGTTGCTGGCTCTTGCCTTTAGTTGCTGCCTTCGATCAGATTCTTTCCTCTTCACGGCCTTAAAGGGAAGAAAGTGAAGGTTTTTGCAATGTAATAGCGTGTGTACGTTGTTGACGTATACACGACACTGCACGGCTTCCTATAGCGGCACTAAAAAGAAATAAGAGAAGAAAACAAGCAGCGTAATTATCTTGAGATTCAAAAATGTGAACGCGTATCACCTAAACACTACCGGCTTGTATCTGAAAATGACTACCTAATTTGATACTGAAAGAGAAGCCTTATAAACAACTTTGTCGCAGCATTCCATGACTTAAGAATTATTCTAGTTTCATATAGGATAGGAGGAATTCTAGAACACCTATCCTCTGCACGATTTGATAAGCCTTAATCAGAGAGAGAGAGGCAGAGAAGGAATTCAAGGAGTACAGGATAAGAATATAGGCGGCGTTCACTGTATTTAATTAGCTCACGTCTGTTTACACGTCACGTCATGCAATGTAGAGCGGTAGTTTCTGCCCGTCCACGTAAACATATCGCATATCTGAGATCTCGAACATCTTTCGACCACAATTTATAATATCCGACGAACACAAATTACTGAGACCTTTGCGACTTGTATGTGTCATTAAGGAAGGGTATTAGTTTGGGTCATTTGGTGACGTATATTCAGACTATGGGAACAGCGCAAAATGGACAAAACTGAAGAAGAGACAGGCTGGACAAATGCTTGTCCTGCCTGCCTGGTATTTTCTTCTATTCTGTGTCTAGATCAGGGGTCTCAAACTCAGCTTAGCTAGCGGGCCGCATTCACGAAATTTAGTCTCCCGCAAGGGCCCGGACAGCGGGAGGGGGGGGGGGGATTTGCCATTTCACAGGCCTTTCACAAATCTCGAATAGGGACGTTGCTTGTTGGGCGAGTTGGAACGAGTCAGTAATAATGTAGTTCAGCGCAAAAAACAGGCAACAGACGAGCGAGAGGACAAGGACACAGCGCATGCGCTGTGTCCTTGTCCTCTCGCTCGTCTGTTGCCTGTTTTTTTTGCGCTGAACTACATTATGACTGACTCGAATAGGGGGTCATTTCAGAAGGGGATTGGCGTTCAGTCATTCCGCAGATCAGTATCGATGTGTTGCACGAATCCTGAAGTGCGCACGCCGATTCTGATATACAGCTGAAACCCGCAATAACGAAATCGGCGGGGAAAGTACAAAATCTCGCTCTTGCGACATTTCGTTGGCGCGAGAATGCGGCAGAAAACACATGGAATTTACAAAAAACACATTTTATTTCCAAAAGTCAGTAAGTTTGCTTTGGCGGGCCTTACCATGCAGCAATTTCATGCCTCTCGATCGGGAATCTCGTTTGCCACGGCACAAAGTTCGCCCCATGCACTGGTCAGTGACGGCGGCACTGCGCTGTCACCAGTACCGTCATCAAGTGCGCCTACAGGCGAACCTTCTTCCGGCTCCGCTGGATCAGCGCGGATCAGCGCAGAATCGTGGACAGCGGGCGCCGAATTCTTCGGCGATGTCCATTTTTTCCCTGCCTTTTTCTACCTCACTGATGATTGCAGCCTTACCTTCCAGCGTGATGAACTTCCGCTTTTTCGTTGGAGGCGGCATCTTCGCAGGTAGCGAAATCGGACGAAGCAATCGCAACATGATCGCAACCCACCGTTCACGTTGCACTAAGCGTCCAAGCAAACGCTCCACAAATGGCTCCACACACGCGACCATATGCGCGCAAAGCCGACAAAGCCAAGCACAGAGCCAAGCCAACCAACGAAACTCCATGAGGAATGTGGATTTGGCTACGTAGTGCGCGATAACGAGCAGGTGTTTCGGCAAACCATCATCATCATCATAGTCGCCAGCTTTATGTTTTTTTGTAAACAATAATGGCGGCTGCTTCTCAAGTGCGCTGTAGCGATAGTTTTGCACGATTTAAGTGTAGCATGAATGCATTTCAGCAGTTTTCGAATGTAGTTGAAGTTGCGAGAGTAGATTATTTGCGCACTCGTGTTTCAAAAAGTTCGTTAATGAGGGACTGCGGTATGAATATCTTTCGTAGTCGCGAGTTCCGAAATGCATTGACTCCTATGGGCGTTCGCGGGTGCTCCGAAAATATATCGCTGCGGTGAGAATTTCGTTCCCTCGGGATTTCGTTATCGCGGGTTTCGACTGTATACTTTATGTTCCACGGTTACGTTTTAACACAAGGTGACCGCACGGGGTGGCTCACGAAAATATGCTTGAGACCAGACACGTCTGTCTAGCTTATCAACATATCACGCAAAAAAAAAGCAATATGGGACGAAGACAGCCATGTGCGGGACGGGCTGCTAGCGAGAGGTGCGCGGGCTGCGTGCTCGAGACCACTGGTCTAGATAGTTACAGTCTTTACCATTCGGACTGGGCGACACTCTGCGGCAGTTACTTCGTGTTGTGTGTCACGATAGTGTGCCTTTCCCGTGTCTTCACACTAACAGGCGAATTCCTGTTTTTCATATCTATCTTATCTATCATACCCCCCAGGTGTACGGTAGCCAACTGAGCACATGCTTGGTTAAACTCCCTGCCTTTCTCCCTCGCTTCTTTTTTAGATGCGAAGTATCTTATGGCGGAGTTCAATCCGGTGGTGGTGGTGGTGGTGTGCGGCGTGACCACCCTTACTGCGCATGCGCATACCCTCTCCACTTGCCCTCTCCCTCTCCACTTCTCCCCTCCCCATCTACACTACCCCTCTACCCTTTCCCCCTTTCCACTTTCCCTCTCCCTCCCCCTTTCCACTGTTCCTCTGAAACGCGGGCTACACATGCCGAAATTCTCTCCTGCGCAACGCCGCGATGACCACCAGCGCATGCGCGTTCCCTCCCCCTCTCTCTCCTCTCCTACGCTGCCCCCCTCTCGCACGCCTGCCGACCGCGTTCCCCGCTCGCCCTGTGAGAATTGACGGCCAGGCTAGAGGGAGACAAGACGCGCGTAGCGTTCCTCTTCGCGTTCCACGACGCGAGGTCGGTAGCATGCCCAAAGAACGCCAACGGAACGCGATCGTGCAAGTTCTCCGGCTTCGCATCGCCTCATGGTCCCCTTTAGCGGGAAATGGTGTAATTTTTTCTCTTTCTCTATTTGTTATACATTCGCTCCATCTATTACCGTTTATTCCTTCATTCGTATCCACAGCGCAAGGTAGCCAGGTACTTACACTGTCTAACCAGACTGCCTTTTCTTCTATTTTCCTTCCTTTACAACTCGGGCAGGATGGGCTCTTATTATGCCTCGTAGGTGGGACCTTTACCTACGGTTGAAAGGTAAGCGCCTACACACTCAGTAAGACGTCTAAGCTGAAGTAGCAAGGAAAGCTGCAAATGCCTTACGCAGCTCAGTTTGCTTACTACAGCCCCAAGCATAGCGCTACTCTAACGAACATTTACGTACTACCACCCATAGAACAGTCATTGTCTCAAGTAGGTACGCTGAAATGCAACTACCGCTTACTTTATACGAGGAACCTGCGCACTGCAAGTACACTGCCGCTTAGCATTAACCGCGCTCCCCTCACTTCTCCACTAAAGCGTTCGTGCTCACTGGAAAGCTTCGCAGCTCAAGACAGCGCGTGCCGAAGATTCCAGTCGAGTCAAAGCAGCAGCTGAACGACAGAAGGTGCACACATCTCCGTCTCGTTCCTCTCTTGAATACCCATTCTTCCGTGCACTTTGCTTTCCTCCGCTTCCGAATACCCGCCGCTTCAATACGCATTTCTTCGAACGACTCAAAAGAAAAAGGGACAACGGGCGACGGCGTTTGGAGGTGGATCAAGCGCCGGCACAAAGAGGTCCTTCGTTTGAGCCGTCTCTAAAATTAAACGCGGCCCGAGAGTTCAAATAGAGCGGGATTAACGGCAAGAAACGCGAGAGAATAAAAGAAACTCGCTTTCTTCTTTTTTTTTTTTTGGCATAACGGAGAGAAAAGATCGCGGAATGACCGTTTGCCCAGCCCCACCCACTGATCCAGCTTTGCATAAGTCCTCGCCAGGGCTCGTTTAAATGGCCGGAGTGACCCGAGGAGTCATAAGGTATGCGCAGGCGCTTTCGACTGAGTGCCTGCTTTTGTCGCTGAAGTTTAAAGAAAAGTAATAAAGAGAAAGAATCCGGACGAGCAGGCGCACGCGGAATCTTAATTTAAGGAAACCAGTAAATATTGAGACGACGGTAAAGAAACGGTGTGATCGCAGTCGTCGTGCTACGATAAAACCTCCGCAGGATCTGCATAAGATACGACCGGCGAAGAAAATGTGCGTCGGCAGCGTTTCATAACTTGCGCCACAGTGGGAACTCATGCTCAAAGAAAGTAGGTCTAGCATTTTCTTTTCTTCATACAAATATTCGTCTGTATAATTTGTTGTACATAGAGATATATAAAAACACGCGTAAAGCGAAAGAAAGAAGATGAAATGCAAATGAGAGCGACAAGGCGAATGTGCGATACTAATCTGTGAGTGACAAAAAAAAATATACAGAGAGAAGAAAGAAGAGTGTAAGCCCTGCACTGGCATATCATTAAGCTTAAAATCAGTACAGACTATAACTGCATCAGGACGTTAATATTTTTCGGGCCTTAGACAGATACGGTCACGGAGCTGCGACTGTAATTTCTGAAGGTTTCATAGTAGAGTCATTTTAACACGATTGAAAACAATTTTTAAATAATCACAGTTCCTCTGCAAGGGCGAAGCAATGAATGCGATAGCAACAAATTAGATTGTTATACGAAGTAAGGCAAGCAGCTAACTCCTTTAGGATCCGATCTGGCGTAAGGGAATACGACAGCTCCAAGGAGCGAAGCGGCTTTCGTGCTGTCTGTTGCTTCAGCGTGAAGCAAGCGTTGAGAGCACAGCACGTACAGAGGTATGAGCCGTTTGCTGATCTCTGTCGAGATATAGCGCGCGCCAGTGCTCTATCTCGACAGAGATCAGCAGACGGCTGATACCTCTGAGTCTGTGCGGCCGACGCGTTTCATCTCCGCTTGAGTTGCGCCCGTCGGTAGCCTTGGCGAGCTTTCACTCGCGCATAGAATATAAGACGCGCGGGGTGATGTTATCAATTTGGACATTATATGGAACATGACGGCGACAGCATAAATTTGCCTCAAGGGCCTATATAATTGCTATCTCAAGAATATAAATAGGCAGCGACAACACCAGGTGAGCCCGTTCTTAGGCAATACATTATTGTTCGATAAGAGCTCTCACGAATCGTAATACTCTTTCGGAGCGAAACACTAACTTGATGCAACGTACGTCCAAACTGGCAGTACATACGGCATAAGTTGCCTAGTGGTTGTTCGAAACGAAACGTTTCATTTCGTTGAAGCAATTTCGTCTGTATGGCGCAGAGTTCATGTCCGGCGATTCATTTCGGTTTAGAGGGCAGTGCGGGCCTCAAGCGACGCACCGCGTCTTGTAGGGCTCACAAAAAGTCAGGAGATCAGCGTATTCCGGCTACATCGGTCTCTGTAAGAAGCCGACCCTCCGCACCATAAAACGGCTTGGCTCCCGTAATGGAGTCTATTACATCGACGTGACCGGATCGTCGCCCAGGGGGTACTACACGGTGGCGGTCGTACATCAAGGAACGCAGGTGGTCGGCCTCACTTTCAAAGCCACAAACTCACATCAGGTGGAGGAGCTAGCGGTATCCCATCCTAAATCAAAACAGATAGTTACAGACTCTCGAAGAGCTTGCGAGAGATATCTGGCAAGGGAAATCTCTCTGCTGGCAAGTATAACATTGAAATTCAGCGTCAAGGACCGCGATCCCGGCCCAAACGAAGAATATAGACTCCAGGTAATCAGGGTATCCGGGGTAACGAGGCTGCAGATGCAGCGACCCGCGCGCTCACTTCCCGGGAGACTCCTTGTTGCCCCGATAGGCCTGAACGTCCCACACCTTTAACACGGTTCCGAGAAATCAGAGAATACTATATCGATAAACGCCGTTTGTGTCCTGCACCAGCGAAGGGACTCGAAAACGGAGGAGCACGTCCTGCAGCGTCCACGGACAAATACGCTGCTACGTCCAGCCGTACTAAAACATTAGGGCCCAAAAATAAGTCGGCAGTGCCAGTACTGTGACGAAGTGACCGACACTTACCATATGGTCTGGGCCTGCCAACTGAACCCAAAATTAACCCCAATCCCCAACCCTCCTCCTCCTCTTCCTCCTTCGCACCATCACTTCAGCTCGCACTCTCCCGCGACAGATTTGCATTCACAATTTAAACTCTCGTTGTTGAAGTATATGCCTTTTACAGGCAGAGGAAAGAATAGTGACGCTTTTCTAAAGGAAAAAAAAAAACAGTAGTATAAAGTAGAGCGCTCCGAGACCAAAATAAAAAAAAAGAAGAAAGAAGAGTACCAGAACAAGAAACGTAATCATTTTCTTTAAAATTCAGCGTTATGCTATGTGATTGTTCCGGAGCCGCGACGCCGTCCAAAAACAGCCCGTCAAAATGACGCGGCCGGGCGAAATATCGGTGGCAGTTTTTCGGAAGGAAGAAACTCCAGCAACAAGTCGAAGCACACGCGAGAGCTGACGCGCGCTCGAAGCTGTTTTGAACAACGCCCGAGTCCAGATTTCGCTTTAGGCCAAGAATACAGGAATAGAAAAAAAAAAAAAGTAATGGAACTCCTACGAGACGTTTTGCTTTCGTTTCTATGCGGCGGCGTCCCTGGAGTCACATGCGAAGGGTCTGTTGCAGACTTAGCTGGGCCTAAGGGATTAGGCGGGAATAGGAGCTCGGCTTTTGTGGTCGTGGCGCCGTCTGGTGATGAAGGTGAAGCAAGACAGCGGGGACAAAAATAAGAGTAGAATAAAGAAGGGAGACTTGGTTCGACGGGGGGGGGGGGGGGGGAGGGGGGCGAGGTCGCGGGATTGCAGAGGTGGGGAAATGCGCTCCCCGTTCGACTTCTTCGTGCGGGAGGCTGCTTCGGGCCAGGTAATGGAGACGTACGATTCTGCTTCACAGGCTTTCGCCTGCGGCTTCAGAAGGAGGTCACCATGGTCGAGATTACCGCCGCGGTTTCTATATTCCGACCTTTACTTTTTCTTCTATCTTTTGTTTCAACATGCAGCGTCCACCGTGTTCAAATCGGTCTCCTTCTGTTATCTCTCTTTTTTTTTTCAGAGGACACAGAGGCAACGAATGGTTTCTTATTTTTTCTTTTTTTTGTTTGGCCTTTCCATTGCTCGTAATGCCGATCCTTTAGATACCCCGATCAAAAAGCGCGAACAGCGAATCGAAGTGAAACGAAAAGAAAGCAAATAACCACTGCCG